>NC_056452.1:10765660-11065660 GCF_018296145.1 Oncorhynchus tshawytscha | reverse complement strand
TAGTCCTGTACAAGGTATTTCCATAGCTGGTAAAGAAATTGTTATAAGCCAGCTGGCTGACGATACTACACTTTTTTTTTTCTTCTGAAAGATGCTAACCAAATACCCATATCGATCAATTTGATACAAATCCTTTTCCAAAGCGTCTGGTCTATATCTTAACATTAATAAATGTGAACTCATGCCTGTCAAAGATTGTGTGACACCTTCATATTATGGTATTCCAGTAAAAGAAGAACTTACCTATTTAGGCATAACCATTACAAAAAATCAGAAGTCTAGAGTCTTACTAAATTTTAACCCTCTTATTTTAAAAGAAATAAAAAAACAGAAGAAGCTAAATCAATGGCTACAGAGTGACTTATCTTTTAAAAGGAAGTCCTAACCAAGGCTGAAGTTATTATCTCTAGACTAACATATGGCGCTCTATCTTTTATATCTTGACAGTAAAATAAGCAAGGAGATAGACCAGATGATTTTCTACTTTCTGTGGAGAAACCATACCCATTACATTAGGAAAACTGTTGTATTGAACACTTATGAGAATGGTGGGCTGAATTTTCTGGACTTTACTACCTTAAATAATAGTTTTTAAGATCAATTGTATAAAACAATTCCTAAGAAGAGACACTTCTATGTGTAATTTTATTCCTCATGTCTTCTCTACTTTTGGTGGCCTTAACTTCATGTTGGTTTGCAATTATAATATTGACAAAGTTCCAGTGAAACTTTCTGCTTTTCATCGGCAGGTTTTCTTGTCATGGTCCTTAAAACCCTTTCATGCTTGAGTTTCAAATATCTCTAGCGGTCGCCCCAGCGTGAGTTTTTTTTTTAATGCACGTGATGTTAGCATGTTCTCTCCATTCCAGAATGTGATTGATACGTAACAGTGCATTTAATCTGCGCTGCCCTCAAACTAAAAGCACACAGCCTGTTTTTATTTATAGGCTGTTTCAACTTCAATTTCTAACAAGTTTTTATTTTTTAAGAACAGTTTGAATTTAGGTGTGTTCCACCTCATTCATTCTCATAAAAATTGTCATTTTTTAAAACTTTTTTGTGGACAATTTTTAATATTTAGGACATTTCTGACCTGGACAAAATTCCCAAGCACTTCCCAATTGTTTGTGCAGTTCAAGTCTACAGACATTTGCTCATCTCCCGTCAGAACAGGATCTGCACACGTGTTCACATTTTCCATCTGTTGCCCTCATTGCCGTCATTGTTTTCGTTACTAATAATAACTTTGGAAATGTGTGCGTTTCTATCAAAGTGAATTATTACGTTGTAATAGTTTCTGTATGTCGTTTCTATTGTAGCATACTGTATGTATAGAGCATAATATATTTGTGTATATTCTTTATAACCGCAGACACGTGAGGTAACGTTACTCATTTTATAACCTTCATGGTGTTATATTCAATCGTGCTTATGCAGCTAGCTACTTCTATCAGCCCTGTAAAACAATGCTAATTGCGTCAGAGAAGTATTATCTTGTGATGTATTTTGAAGCTACACGACCTTATGACTCCCAAGTGGCACAGCGGTCAAAGGCACAGCACATCAATGCTAGAGATGTCACTACAGACTCCCTGGTTCAAATCCATGCTGCGTTTCTATCAAAGTGTAAGTGCCTTATTATGTTAGTTTCCGTATGCCGTTTCTGCTGTAGCTCACTATGTATGGAGCATAAGATATTTGTGTATATTCTTTATAACCGCAGACACGTGAGGTAATGTTACTCATTTTATAACCTTCATGGTGTTATATTCAATCGTGCTTAGGTAGCTAGCTACATTCTTCCATTAGCTCTGTAAAACAATGCTAGTTGCATCAGAAGTATTAGCTTGTGTTGTATTTTGAAGCTACCCTGGCCTTATGACTCCCAAGTGGTGCAGCGGTCTATGCCACTGCATCTCAGTGCTAGAGGCATCACTACAGACACCCTGGTTCAAATCCAGGCTGTATCACAACTGGCTGTGATTGGGAGTCCCATAGGGCAGCGCACAATTGGCCCAGCATTGTCCGAGTCTGGCGGGTGTAGGCCATCATTGTATAGCTCTGTTCTGCCCTGCCTTGCCCCCTTGTGGAGCTCAAAAGTTAGTTTCTTACTGTTATAACTCAAATCTGTGATTTTGTCAATGCAATAAACTATTTTTTAGCAGTGTTCATTATGTTACTTATTTGTAATATTGCTATATCCTAATATTGTATTCTAATTAATATTTCCCCCTTTTATTCTGTACTTTCAGAAACCACAAACAGTATTTGCCAATATCATAACTGGAATTGGACATCTTTGGAGCTGAAGAATGAGGACAGCTTTTGTATGCTAACCTACACTCCTTAACAGTTGTACTGGATGAAAACACAGCAAGAAAACACACAGGCCAATATGTAATAGTTGTCTATTTTATTGCAGTATTGGTAGTTTGTTGTAACTTGTTGTACTAGAGGACAAAAAACTGAATATGCATAACCCATATTTAATATTCATGCAGTGACTGAACAACAACTGCATTTCCACCCCCACCTCTAAAGGGGGCAGATGCTGTGGAAGAGTGGGACTGCTGTACCAATTGTCCACGTAAGTCCCTTGCATGGTTGCTCTATGGACAGTGGAGAGGACGTCGTTTGTCATGCCACTTTACTGCCAGCTGTTGACCGTTCTCCTGGAACTCCACCTCCCCTCTCTGCATCTTCCGAAATGAGGAGCGAGATGAGGAGCCAGCATGGTCATCACCACGGACCCGGACACCCCAAGCCCCTCATAATGTTGGATGTCAGTGGTGGACCCTGTGTATACTATAATATCCTAGGCAAATCCTGTCTTCACGTCGCACATGACAAAGAACTTCACTCCAATCCTGTGCCTTTTGGCGGGAATATATTGACAGAACGCCAGCCTACCTTTCCATAACGTCAGGGACTCATCAATGCATAGGTCCTTGTATGGCACAAAGACACGACCAAATGCTGATGTCAGGCTGATAAGAACATTTCTTATTTTGTATAACGGGTCACTTAGGATGACAGTAGCATTGTTGACGAAATGCAGGCATCGCAGCAGAACTAGGAAGCAGTCTTGGGAAAAGAGGTTTGCAAAGAAGGGAGTTGCGAACATAGGATCTGTGCTCCAGTATCCTCTTAGGGAGTTCTTCTTTACTATTCCCATGAGAAGGACTGGCACCAGGAAGGTATACATTTCACAAATTGTGGTTGTCACCCATTTAGTGAGTTTCCCCCTCACTACTACTCTCTCTTCTGTAGCTCCAAGGCATAGCGATTGGTCCCCTCTACTGTTTCCCACCAACTCCTCTGTCAGAAACCACTTGAAGCACTCTGCCTCAGTTGGAAATGGCAAGGGGCGTTGCACTCCAGACTGCAAACAGCAGGGCAAGGAGGGGTGAAATGACTGGTGGCCTTCCAGCTACCACAGAACTCCTGTACTTCATCCACTGTCGGTCTGCCTCCATCACCACCAGCATCTTCAAAGGGACCTGGTACTTCGTCAGTGGACAAGGGAAATTCAGATTCAGGGTTCTCAATGGCTACAAGGTTGGGGGGCAGCTCCTTACTGTCACTGTCAGAATCTGATTCCTGACTTTCAGATTCATTGTAATAATTTTTAAAAATCTCCAGAATTTCCACATTTCTAAGTTGTCTCCTTTTCAAAGACATTGCTAATACATAAACAACAACACTGAATGGCCCAGAGTGAGATGGTACGTGGTTGACTGCCGGCACGCGCCACCTGTATCAATAAATCACTCAAAACATATTTCGTGTGGCAATTATTTGTGTATTTACTGTCTTATTCACACGTTTTCAATTCTAGGTGACAAATCATGCATATTCTGATTCTTGCATGGATTGTAATGGGCATATATTATGTGTAAAATACTTTTTTGAAGGTTGTACTGATTATGAGCTAAGCCAATTCCAGCTGTGTAGCCATGTTTGTTGACATGCAATGCATTCTGGGTTTCACGTAATCCTCTGGTTGACCAAAGATGTTATAACAAAATGAAGTGAGTAAGTGTTCACTCATTTTTTTGAGGACTTCCGGAAATTAATAGTGGGATGTGAACGCCGCTAGATGACACACACCTTCAACATGCATACTATAAACAGACCAAACTCATCTTGTCATCTTCGGTTTCTGCGAGGAAAAAATGCATGGCTGCACGCTGAAACTAATCGTCATATTATTTTCGATTTCTAGAAAGTGTTTTACCTAATTATTTCGATCAATGGTGAGCTCACCCGTGATGTGATTAATTATATATAGTAATTGCTATTAGCTAATTCATATTGTAGTTTATGTCAGCCGAGAGTTAGAAAATATGACTGCTTGTGTTGGGTCAATCTTTCCTCAGCGCTAGGACAAATGTAGCCTACATTTTTCTGGTTAGGATGATTGTGTTATGCTATAGATATTCACAGAAGTATATGAACATTGCATCCAAAAATAAGCTGCTTACATTCTGGACATTTTATTTCACCTTTATTTAACCAGGTAGGCAAGTTGAGAACAAGTTCTCATGTAACAATTGCGACCTGGCCAAGATGATAAAAGCACAACTTTGTAAGGACTGTGTTTGTGTAAATTAGTTTCTGAAAAAGTGTGGCCAGCTCAAATGCTTATTGTTGCGTCATTCGAAACTGGCCGTTCTAAATGAGTGTTCTAATCACACGGGGTGTGATCATACGCTTCAGGGACCACTGTAGAACGATCACACCTTTGTGATGGTACGTCACACCTTTGTGATGGTACGTGTGAAAGGGTTAATTTATAAGCAGAATTTTTCTCCACACATTGTTCCATATATAATCTGGATATATTGTATAAAAATTATTCTTTGTTTTTAGAATATAAGTTCTGAAATAATATCCTATTGGTGAGCCAACTGGTAAACGCAGTTGGCTCAGAATTGTTTTACTCAGTTATAAGGAATTCTTATCACTTTACAAGGTCCCTGTAACACCTAAACATTTTGCAATTGTCTTAGATGCCATTCCCTCAGGTGTTGCTTTATTATTCAGGAACGTGTCAATACCTGACCCTCAGAGCCTACCTTCTGTTGAACCTGTTGACTCATCAGTAGGAAAGATTTGTTTCTCTTTTGGTCCATTCAACAATAGGAATACGAACCTTGTTTCAGCAGGATGTTGTATCTATACCTTATGTCATGCCTTATTGGAATGGATTTATTGATAATATCTGTTGCAAAAAAGTTTGGCTGTTGCCATACACTTTAAGGAAGTTTTGTTTTTTTAAATATTCATAAATATTATCCTGCCAACCACTACATGAAGAAGTTTAAGGAAAACATCAATTCAAATTGCTCCTTTTGTAATGACCACCCAGAAACAGTGTTGCATCTTTTTTGGCGTTGTATTCATGTACGAAAACTGTGGCAAGACATCAGATTTATAATTGAATACATTCATGAGGATCTTGCACTATTGTAGAGAGATGTACTGCTTGGATTCTTTACCTATGATAGAAATAAGCTGAAACATTTTTGTCATTAATTTCAATTATTCTTTTGGCCAAATTTCATATTCACAAATGTAAATTTACAAGCAAAACACATTTTCATACCTTACAAAAAGAAAATCACATTCATCTAACAGACTCCCATCCACAGCGTTCTGTGGGGAATGTATGCCGCCGGCTATACACTCAAATCCCTGTGTACCGGTTCGTTCTCTATAGAGGCTGCAAATGCGTTGATTTACCACCTCCAACTCGATTTAATGGCAATAAGGCAGAAAAAAACGTGGGAAATATGGGCAGCAGGTAGCCTAGTGGTTAGAGCGTTGGGCCAGTAACCGAAAGGTCAGCTCGGGGATTTGGTCTAGCAACAAGGTCAAAATCTGTCATTCTACCCCTGAACAAGGTTCTTAGGCCGTCATTGTAAGTAAGAATTTGTTCTTAACTGACTTGCCAGGTTAAATTAAATTCATATTTTCTTTGTGAAACACCATTTTCCATGCTAAAGTGGCTAATGCTACTTCCTGATATTGCGCCCCATGTTGAGCCTAGGGTAAACATGTTCTACAACCTGATTGGCTGAACGCAATAGCAACATCCAGGACTAGCATTCCTAGGCATTACCCATTATCCAGTGTGGTGAATAATGTGTAATGACTTCCCGCCGTCAAATTGAGTTCTAGGAGAAAGTCATCAGATTTGCAGCCTGAATGGAGAATGCTTTAGGTACGAACCGGTCCACAGGGATACATGTACTAGCCGGCTGCATGCATTCCCTTCGGGTGGTAAGATGGAAGGCCTCAATGTGGCCATCTGCCGGCCTTTGGACTAACTAGGTGACAAAGGTCCAAATGGATAGTGTAATTTCAGTGTAGTAACAAACCCCCACCTCTCAACAATGGGACCCCAAACTGTTCACACATCTTGTTGGTTGATTTTTGTTGTTGCGGTTTCAAAGCTCATTTCCTGCAGTTCTACACATCTTGCCATGGGGCAGACAGAACATTTAGCCATTTTAAAGCAAAATTTCTGCAATTCTAACATTTCCTGACATTTTTTGTGTATTGAGATACTTGAGTAAAAAAATGAAAAATAATCAATTGGGGCTCCTGGGTATGTAACTTGGCCATGAGAACTACAAGATTTGGATAGCAGCTTAGCCTAAATTACCTACCTAGATAACATGGCTTAGTGGATCAATTGGACATTTCTGACCGGTTATAATCAGCTCTGTTAGTGAATGACAAAAAAAATTAAAACTGCCCACCAAAGGTTTTTCTTTTTTTTGTTGTCTGGACCCACGGTCCGTATTGTCCCTGTTCTGGGTCTGAATACGAATTGCAGTCCACCTATCAGAGTATGTATGTAAACAGAGCGAGATTCCCAAAGGCTGGAGCGTCGGCCTTCTCGCCCGCTCCAGTAGCACCCACTTCATGAGCTCAAGGCATGCCCAGCATGCATTTGTAGTCTACTTGTGTGCTGCAATAGCCCCTTGCTTTAGCTACTTTAGTTTGCTAAATATTTTCATAAAATAAACTGTTATAACACAGGTGCAAATCAAGGTGACTTACAAAGATGAAGCCCAAGGGAGGGAGTGCAGTGATGTGTTCACAACTAAAGGATATACAACTAGAGGATATTCTTCGCTGCTGGCCTGCTCTCCGGGCACTATCGCATGAACCTGAAGCCACAGACTGCTTCAGTTTTTAAAAATGTATTAGTAAAAAGGCACTAAGTATTTTTTTTACATTTGTATCAGTCACAGCCTATTTGCACAATTTATAGACTATAATGATTAAATACAATGAAATGTTTAAATGCTGCGTGCTTTGTCCCTACCGACCCGTTGTGTTGCACTCGCAAATGCTTCACAATGTATTTCTTTGTAGGTTATAGCCTTGGAATAATATAGCCTAAACTCATTTTTGTTCCTTCCTAGGCTCCCTCTCTGGCTCCTGACCTATTTAGTGTTTGTATGCTGTTTAATATGACATGTAGCCTATTTGAAATGATGAGCGCTTCTTACATCCACCTTTTTCATGTTTATTAACATACTTTTCATTCAAATCATATGGTTTGGTTTCAATACTTCAAAACGAATTGGTAGGTCCAGCTAGTCACAAAAATAGTTGGGTGTTGGTTAAATTGTGATTTTAATGAATGGAGCAAATTTGGAGTGGCAGTTTTTTTCTTTGAGCGCTGATCGGTTGGAAAGGACATGGAGCACCCAATTTTTATGTATATATTTGTAATAATAATTACAACAATACTGAATGAACAATGAACACTTAACTTAATAAACTCACAAAAAAAATATTGGCCCTTTTTCAGGACCCTGTCTTTCAAATATAATTTGTAAAATTCAAATAACTTTACAGATCTTCATTGTAAAGGGTTATAACACTGTTTCCCATGCTTGTTCAATGAACCATAAACAATTAATGAACATGCACCTGTGGAACGGTTGTTAACTGTGACCTTAATAGCCTACCGTCTGTAAGCTGTTGTGAAAACTTTCTAGACTCTATAAAACACCAAAAGAAAGATGCCCAGGGTCCCTGCTCATCTGCGTGAACATGCCTTAGGCATGCTGCAAGGAGGCATGAGGACTACAGATGTGGCCAGGGCAATAAATTGTAATGTCCGTTCTGTGAGACGCCTTAGACAGCACTACACGGAGACAGGACGGACAGCTGATCGTCCTTGCAGTGGCAGACCACGTGTAACAACTTACTTAATGCAGCTGGTGGCCACACCAGATACTGACTTACTTTTTATTTTGGACCCCCTTTGTTCAGGGACACATTATTCCATTTGTTAGTCACATGTCTGTGGAACTTGTTCAGTTTGTCTCAGTTGTTGAATCTTATGTTCATATGAATATTTACACATGTTAAGTTTGCTGAAAATAAACGCAGCTGACAGTGAGAGGACATTTCTTTTTTTGCTGAGTTTATATAAATAAAATCTATTTAGTCTCAATAAATAATGAAACATGTTCAATTTGGTTTAAATATTGCAAAAACACAGTGTTGGAGAAGTAAATGTGCCATGTAAAAAAGCTAACGTTTAAGTTCCTTGCTCAGTACATGAGAACATATGAAAGCTGGTGGTTCAATATTCCCCGTTAAGAAGTTTTAGGTTGTAGTTATTGTAGGAATTATGACTCGTCGACTATTTCTCTCTATACCATTTGTATTTCATATACCTTTTGACTATTGGATGTTCTTATAGGCACTTTAGTATTGCCAGCCGCAAACGCAGTAAAGTACGGTTTGAATGAATACTTACGAGCCTGCTGCTGTCTACCACCGCTCAGTCAGACTGCTCTATCAAATATCAAATCATAGACTTAATTATAATATAATAAACACAGAAATACGAGCCTTTGGTCATTAATATGGTCAAATTCGGAAACTAGAATTTCGAAAACCAAACGTTTATTCTTTCAGTGAAATACAGAACCGTTCCGTATTTTATCGAACAGCTGTCAACCCTAAGTCTAAATATTGCTGTTACATTGCACAACCTTCAATGTTATGTCATCTTAACTACACATGGTTGATGATATTACTAGGTTAACTAGTGATTATGTGAAGTTTTTTTTTTTTTTTTTTAATTATAAGAAGTTTAATGTTAGCCAGCAACTTACCTTGGCTCCTTGCAGCCACAATGCCCTTTGACGCTGCACTCGCGTAACAGGTGGGCAGCTTGCCACGCCGTTTCCTCGTGGATTGCAATGTAATCGGCCATAATCGGCAACCAAAAAGGCTGATTACCGATTGTTATGAAACCTTGATATCGGCCCTAATTAATCGGTCGACCTCTATTTCCAACCGTGCAACTCTGCTCACATACTCTGCCACCTATTTAGTATGGCTTCCGTTAGACAGTGTCAGCTGTGTCTGCCACCTTAGCTGAATAAAACCTTGAATTTGATCTCCCTTTACTCCACGACACATGATATGCAGGATTTCCGTTAGCCGGTAATAGCCGATAAATAAAATGGGCAAAATAATGCTTTTTAGCCTATTCATTGATTTTTAAATAACAGTTGATGGAAATATATTTCCCTGGGCATGCTTATTGGTCTATAGGTAAATTTGCGTAATTTAGCAGAATTCAATTGGTAGGTGTGTATTGTGTTAATATGTTTATCACGCATACAGACACTATGAGTGGACAATCTGTCAGACAGCGCGAGAGCTGCTGCTGGAGTGAAATGTGCTTTTATAAGTCCAATCTTTGCGTAACAATTTGAAATGCTATCGTGTGTTAAACAGTTATGATGGCCTCGATTAAAAAGGGCTAGGCCTACTAAATTTGCTATTCAAGTGCATATACTAGTCATATTAGCAATCCAAGCTAGTTGTTGCATCTTTAGATCGCCCCTCTTTCTACATTTCTAACGGATCTTTTCATCTCTTTCACATGAAAGGTTAAATAAAATAAAAAATAAAACCGCTCGCAAAGCGGTGCGCTTTTGACAAGTGTTTTCCCGCCAGTTGCATTATGGAACAAATATTTGCACGTAGCCTACTGCCTGTGCACATTGCTGCGCTTATAATGTGAATAAATAATAGTTTATCAACATTTAAGCTAAATGTGCTCATCTGTTGCATAATCCTCAGTGCTTTTATCGTCCCATAACTGTCCCAGAGTCTGTTTGGAATAGGCTATTTCTTTCTTGCACAGAACTACAAGCTGACGAATAGAATGTCAACTTTTCTACTATAGGGGATATTAGATTTACATAGGCTAGTGATTTTGCTGTTCATTTCTAGTCTTGTTGGCTGAGGAAAAGTAAATGTGTCAGTTCTTCTAACATTGTCAAAGTGAGCATTGGAATTCGGTAAGAAGGATGCACCCCGTTGCGTCCTTGAATTGCATGTTCTGTTAAGATGAATAACCATAATCTAATGTGATTTGTCATTTTGAGTACCCTTGGTGCAACCCTAATCAGGTTATGCACCAAATGCATATGGGTCCAGTAAACTCCTCAAATGTCCATTAAATGAAAATGCTGCCGGTGAAATGGCGCCACATTTTTCTAAATGCTAGGGCTGCCAAGCACGGACACAGCTTTATGTAGACATGAGTTATAATAGCTATGATTTTATAACTTCAAAGACTAAGCTTTTTAAAAATGATTTACTTAGAATTCCTGCCTTTGTTTCATTGCAGAAAATAAAGTTACTAGTAATGGTGTGGTTTTGTAAATGATTCAATATATATTCCATATCAGTGGCCTATTGCTTTCTTTTAATTAATTTCATATCTTTTTTTGCCATTTCAGAGATGCAGTCGCAGGTAAATCACAACTTCCACCCAGAGAGTGAGGTGAACATCAACAAGCTGGTGAACATCAAGCTGACTGCATCCTACACCTACCTCTCCCTGGTATGGTCTACATAATATGTACAGTGCATTCTGAAAGTATTCAGACCCCTTCACTTTTTCCACATTTGTTACGTTATAGCCTTATTCTAAAACTGATTAAATGAACATTTTCCTTGTCAGTCTACACACACAATAAATACCCCATTATAACAAAACGAAAACAGGTTTTTGAGAAATGTTTGCAAATATCTTATGTAAAAGGTTTTTTATTTTATTCTTAAGTATTCAGACCCTTTGCTATGGGACTTGAAATGGAGCTCAGGTGCCTTTCTGTTTCCATTGATCATCCTTGAGATGTTTCTACAAATTGATTGGGGTCCACCCGTGGTAAATTCAATTAATTGTACATGATTTGGAAAGGCACACACCTGTCTATAAGATCCCACAGTTGTCAGAGCAAAGACCAAGCCGTGAGGTCAAAGGAATTGTCCGTAGAGCTATGAGACAGGATTGTTTTCGAGGCACAGATCTGGGGAAAGGGTACCAAAAACAAAACTGAGTGTAACAGTATAACTTTAGACCGTCCCCTCGCCCATACCCGGGCGCGAACCAGGGACCCTCTGCACACATCAACAACAGTCACCCACGAAGCATCGTTACCCATCGCTTCACAAAAGCCGCGGCCCTTGCATTCATTGAAGTGGGTCTAGGGTGTCAGGTAGGGTGGAGGTTATATGGTTCTTGACTACTCTCTCAAAGCACTTCATGATGACGGAAGTGTGTGCTACGGGGCGGTAGTCATTTAGCTCAGTTACCTTAGCTTTCTTGGGAACAGGAAAAATGTGGCCCTCTTGAAGCATGTGGAAACAGCAGACTGGGATAAGGATTGATTGAAAATGTCCGTAAACACACCAGCCACTGGTCTGCGCATGCTCTGAGGACGCAGCCTTGCGAGGGTTAACACGTTTAAATGTTTTACTCACGTTGGCTGCATTGCGACTCTACTTTGTCTCTATACTGACGCTTAGCTTGTTTGATTGCCTTGCAGAGGGAATAGCTACACTGTCTGTATTCGGTCGTGTTTCCGGTCACCTTGCTCTGCTTTAAAAGCAGTGGTTCGCGCTTTCAGTTTTGCGCGAATGCTGCCATCAATCCACGGTTTCTGGTTGGGGAATGTTTTAATAGACACTGTGGGTACAACATCACTGATGCACTTGCTAATAAACTTGCTCACGGAATCAGCGTATTCATCAATGTTGTTGTTCAATGCTATGTGGAACATATCCCAGTCCACTTGATCGAAGCAATCGTGAAGTGTGGAATCCAATTGGTCAGACCAGTGTTGAACAGACCTGAGCGCGGGTGCTTCCTGTATTAGTTTGTGTCTATAGGCTGGGAGCAACAAAATGGAGTCGTGGTCAGCTTTTCCGAAAGGAGGGCGGGGGAGGGCCTTATATGCATCGCGGAAGTTAGAATAACAATGATCCAGGGTTTTGCCAGCCTGGGTTGCGCAATCGATATGCTGATAGTATTTAGGGAGCCTTGTTTTCAGATTAGCCTTGTTAAAATCCCCAGCTACAATAAATTCAGCCTCAGGATATGTGGTTTCCAGTTTACATAGAGTCGAATGAAGTTCTTTCAGGGCCGTCTGTGTCTGCTTGGGGGGGAATATATACACGACTGTGATTATGATCGAAGAGAATTCTCTTGGTAGATAATGCGGTCGGCATTTGATTGTGAGGAATTCTAAGTCAGGTGAACAAAAGGACTTGGGTTCCTGTATGTTGTTATGATCACACCATGTCTCGTTAATCATAAGGCATACCGCTCTTCTTACCAGAGAGATGCTTGTTTCTGTCGGTGCGATGCGTGAAGAAACCAGGTGGCTGTACCGACTCCGATAGCGTGTCTCGAGTGAGCCATGTTTCCGTGAAACAAAGAACGTTACAGTCTCTGATGTCTCTCTGGAAGGTAACCCTTGCTCGGATTTCGTCTACCTTGTTGTCAAGAGACTGGACATTGGCGAGTAGTATGCTCGGGAGTGGTGTGCGATGTACCTGTCTACGGAGCTTGACTAGAAGACCGCGCCATCTGCCCCTTCTATGGCGCCGTTGTTTTGGGTCGCTGGCTGGGATCCGATCCATTGTCCTGGGTGGTGGGCCAAACAGAGGATCCGCTTCGGGACAGTTGTATTCCTGGTCGTAATGTTGGTGAGTTGATGTTGCTCTTATATCCAATAGTTCCTCCCGACTGTATGTCATAAAACCTAAGATAAAAAAAATAAAAAATACTGCACAGTTTCCTAGGGAACGCGAAGCGAGGCGGGCATCTCTGTCGGCGCCGGAAGTAACATTATTACTATTGTGTGTAGACTGAGGGGGACACCCCCAATTTAATCCATTTTAGAATAAGGCTAACAACAAAATGTGGAAAAAGTGAAGGCGTCTGAATACTTTCTGAATGCACAGAGTATACAAAACATTAAGGATATCTGCTCTTTCCATGACAGACTGACCAGGTCAAAGTGATGATCCCTTTGATGTGACTTGTTAAATACACTTCAATCAGTTTAGATGAAGGGGAGGAGACAGGTTATAGAAGGATTTCTAAGCCTTGAGACATGGATTGTGTGTGCCATTCAGTGGGTGAATGGGCAAGACAAAAAATGTAAACCCCTCTGAACTAGGTATGATGGTAGGTGCCAGGCACACCGGTTTGTGTCAAGAACTGCATTGCTGCTGGGTTTTTCACACAGTTTCCTGTGTGTATCAAGAATGGTCCACCACCCAAAGGACATCCAGCCAACTTGACACAACTGTGGGAAGCATTGGTGTCAACATGAGCCAGCATCCCTGTGGAACGCTTTCGACCATGCCCCGATTAATTGAGGCTGTTCTGATGGCAAGGGGGGTGCACAATTCAATATTAGGAAAGCGTTCCTAATGTTTGGTATAATCAGTTTATATCTTTATTTTAATTTATTACCCCCTTTTCTCCCCATATTCGTGGTATCCAATTGTCTCATCGCTGCAACTCCCGTACGAACTCGGGAGAGGCGAAGGTCGAGAGCCGTTTGTCCTCCGAAACACAACCCGCTCTGTCGCGGCTGGCAGCGAAAGAGCCTGGACTCAAACCCAGAATCTCTAGTGGCACATTTAGCACTGTAGTGCCATAGACCACTGCGCCACTCAGGAGGCTGTACTCAGTGTATATCTAGCCCCTTATCTGCGCTAGCTTACTCCGATAGGGCCCTCTCTCCTAAATGTTCTTTCTTATTCTTCCCTCTCCATGTTATTTTCATGTGTTTAGTTCTTTGACTGGCACTGGCTATTTTCTACTCTGTGGTCCACCATGTTATAAAAACGTGATCTGTTGATACTGGCCTGTTTTTTATCTAATATGTATTTCTCTGTTCTCGCCCAGGGGATGTATTTCGACAGGGACGATGTGGCTTTGCGCAGCTTCTCTAGTTTTTTCTTGGAGCGCTCTGTGAAGGAGAGAGAGCAGGCAGAAAAATTGCTGGAATACCAGAATATGAGAGGCGGTCGCATTCTCCTTCAACCCATCGCTGTAAGTTACTATTTCTCCCCGGTTAACCACAAAACATGCTCACTCTTATTTTGCTTATAAGGCCTTTGTACGTGAGATTGGCAGCTGATTTTCCTGTCCTAGAATTGCCCTCTCCCATTATCCAAATTCTCCATTTTTGTTTTGTTTTCCCAGGTTTTGTTTTTTTGGGGTGGGGGGTTTGCTCTCAATCACTTTTTTTTTTAAACATCCAACTTAGTTATTTTTCTAAGTCTACAGGAAAGATTAAATCACATCAGGAATAAATAAATAAAAATGTGGTTACCCTTTAAATGCAACGCCCACCAGCCAGAGACCATTGTTCGGTTACCTGTGTTTCTGTAGCACTCTTGTGATTGCAGGGTTTGCAGAACAAATGCCCACTGAATTGATGCAAACAATCATGATATCCTTAGTTAACATTTAATTGGTACGATTTTTAGGAAAGCCTTTCCATCTGCCAGTGGACAGTTATCATTATCGCTAATGGCTAGGCAAAGCATAGACTAGGCATATGCGCACACAACACACACAGACTGCATTCCTGTGCCATTTCAGAAAGTTGCAGAAAAAAATGAATTGCATGCATTTCATTCCCTATGAGTCCCACGTTAATGCTGGTGTGATTCTTACTAATAACCCCTTTTAAACATCTTCTGCATCCATTGGTACCAACCATTAGTGTGTGTAAATAACGGGGGCTGAGCTAGAGTGGTATTAATGAGACAAGGACTCAAGTCCAATGGTTTGAGCTTTTAATAGTTTGTATCGGTCTATGGAAAGCTGAGACTCTCAAACACGCACATGTAACATGTTTTGCTCGTTTCTGGTGCGTTCACAAGCTATGCGAGTCATTAAGATCATATGAAATCCAAGGACATAGTGTCTAATACTGTAATAAGCTCACTTAGTTGCTGTCAAACTCCACACAGTTGTCACTGACTAGTTGCATATTAATTTCCCACGGAGCAAACCATTTCTGTACATACAGCACTCCTATACATTTATTTTTATTGGATTTTTGCTTTGGCAGACTTATTTGACATATGTCAATAAAAACTCATGAATGCAACTGTTTGTCAAATTGTTTTGTGTTCTACTTGTAGCCTTGGTTGTCCTGAAAATAAATGTTAAAACACTTCATTGTGAGGCTAAATATAAGTGCTGGACATGCAAATAAATGAGTCGGATAAATCAAAAGCTGATTTTCGCTCGGTCTTGAGCAAATTAATGATTTTTATTTTTTTACATACATTTAGTTGATTTCCTAAGTTGAATATTGTCAAATTCCCTCAATGCACATTTCACTCTTGAACGTTGCAAGCCCTCTTATCAGGGGAGCCATTTCCGGTGTGTTGCCAAAGGGAGGAGATCTTGTTAAATATGGATCAAATTTGTTAAAATTACTAAATGACATTCGCAGAATTTAAAAGTTACAGCTATACACTTGTGAGAAATGTTAAAACTAGTGTTTCAACATATAGTATAACCAGTACAAAGATGATGCTAGCTAGCCATCTTCTTCAATAGACTTGACTGGTTAGCTAGCTAGAAGCAGAGCTTTCTGGCTAATATAGACTAACATTGTTTTACAAAGAAATAGGTCTATGTACTTGTCATGTTAGTTGAAGCTAACATTAGTTTACCACATTATTGCTTGCTAAGGTGTATTTGGTTGGTTTTGCTATCTAGCAAGCCGAGATCTCATTGCATAAATTGATAATCCAATGTTTTGAAAAGCCCCCGTCCAGTACATAGCGCACTGTTTGACGAAAGAAGACGTGACTTAAGAGTGAGCCAGAGATCCAGAAAAACCTGTACCTAACCATCCGCTGGCCTTCACAGATTTTGCCGTTATGCTCCTGAAGTTGCCGGTGATAGGCTACACCAGGTGTTGGCAACCTTTTTCAACTGGAATGCCAATTTATCTTACCATTTCTACCGATCTGCGTGCCAGCTATGGTATTTATGTATTGGTGCATCTCAAAATCATTCATGTGGTTAATCAAAGTTTTTTTTTATGCACAACAACAAGATCAACAACTAATGCTAGCAGAGCAAGATGAGCTAAAATCTAACGAAGTAACATTAGATAAACCCTCTCAAACTGTTTCAGCTAGTTGGGTGTCAAAATTGCACTGATAAACAATGGGGAATTGTAGATTACTCATCCTTCTGCAGCTTGCAAGATAAAGTTGGCTAGCTAGCTACATCCATACACAAATGAGAGAACACCTCACACGGACCATTTGACTCACCCTAGCAGGGCTGGTTAGCTAGGCTGTTTGCATGTTATCTAGAGGGTTCGTGACTAACTTAGTTTTTTTTGCCTACGTTTACTGACACACATATTCAGCCGATTCGTAAATTCCTCAGTTATTCTGCACTAGCACATTCAGACGAGTGCTTTGAAATCGGAGTAGATAGCCAGTGTGAATTTGCGAACCAAATGGCACCTGCATCTCTAGCTGTGTATAGCCACCGAAAAACAATGAGGGGAAAAAGTCAGTCACTCCTCTCATGACATCTTCCTAGCAGCTAGCTAGCGAACGTTAGGCTGTGTTTTTAGCTTGCTACATAAATAGATATACGTTAGCCTATTAGCAATGTTATGGCTGTTTTGTGATTATTGCCCTTGCTAGTTTGATTGTATTAACATTCCCAGCCTTAGTTACATTTGTCTGTTTTTGTCCAAAATATTGAGTCACCGAAAATTAAACTGCATCCCGAATGGAGGCAGCAAATAATGTACTAGGCCAGCTGGGATTTACAACCTTATAGCAATATCTTTTGGACTACCAAGAAATGTATTGGTGAATTATATTAATCATGCATTGAGCTGCAACAATGCCTTAATGTATGTCATAGAATGTTGAGTCAAATACAACTTATTTTTGGCCTCCCAGGTGGCGCAGTGGTTTAAGGCACTGCACCGCAGCGCTAGCTGTGCCACCAGAGACTCTGGGTTCGCGCCCAGGCTCTGTCGCAGCCGGCCGCGACTGGAAGGTCTGTGGGGCGACGTGGGCCTAGCGTCGTCCTTGTCTCGCACCAGCAACTCCTGTGGCGGGCTGGGCACAGTGCCCAGCACCAAGGTCGCCAGGTGCACGGTGTTTCCTCCGACACATTGGTGCGGCTGGCTTCCGGGTTGCATGCGCGCTGTGTTAAGAAGCAGTGCGGCTTGGTTGGGTTGTGTTTCGGAGGATGCATGACTTTCGTCCTTCGTCTCTCCCAAGCCCATACGGGAGTAGCGATGAGACAAGATAGTAACTACTAATAATTGGATACTACGAAATTGGGGAGAAAAAGGGGGTAATAAAAAAAACTACTTATTTTTAAAAACCTCTTAATTAAGTTGGTAGCATAAACTGGGAATTTGATATTTTTTGACTGATTTATGATTCTGTTTTTCATATGTAGTTAAAACGCTGTCAGTTCCACTTTAAGAAAGAAGGCCCGAGGGTGTGTGGAAATGATAGCTAACCAGCCATGTTATTTCAATGAAAAATTTGCTAGCTTTGTAGCGGTAATACTATGTGCAAACACTTTGTTTAAAATTCTTCATCCAATTGTCTCATCAACATCCTGCTCCAACTTACAAATTATGTGAATGTAATTTTAACTAATTTGATCCATATTTAGCAACATCTCCCTCCCTGAGTTAGCGAAGCATAGTGACCGGCCAGAAGTCAAGCGGAAATGAAACCCCCAATATGGAATGTGGGAGGTGCTAGAATGCATTGACTGTATTCCGCGGATTTGTCAGGCCCCTACATGCAGTTGTGATAGCCAAGTCACTGTGCCTGTTTGACTACATTGTAGGCGAACTATGAAGTATCACTAATCTACAAATAACCTTGCGTGATGTATCCCAAATACCTACTCTATGTGATCTAGATTAGCGGTTTTGGGCCTCGCCTTGCTCAAACTGATTCCTTCATATGCGCGGTCTGTCTCTGTTTCAGAAACCCAGCAGGGAGGACTGGCGAGGTGGCCTGGATGCCATCACCTTCTCCCTGGAGTTTCAGAAAACCCTCAACACGTCCCTCCTCGAGGTGCACCGTGGTGCCAACACTCACACTGACCCCCATGTAAATCCATGATAATTATCCCATTGTGATTAACTGTTATGCATATTTTAATGGGTGTTCGGTGTTATTAGATCAGATGTATTTGATAGCTATGTATAACTGAATCTCATAACATCTATGTTGGTCTGTTAGTGATTTGAACAGATCAAAAAATGAAAAGGAGGAACAGAGAAAGTTGAAAGAATACCTGCAGAAAGCATGTGGCCTCCGCTGCAGTATGCATCTATCTCTATGACGTCAATGCTGTGCTGTCTGTTGCAACCGGGCATAACAATACAACTTTACTTCCTCTTTAGCTGTGTGACTTCCTAGAGCAGCACTTCCTGTCCGACAGCCATGACACCATCAAGAAGCTGGGTGACCATCTGGGCAGCCTGACCCGCCTCACTTCCTCTGAGACCCATGGCTCCATGGGAGAATACCTGTTTGACAAACACACCCTGTAAGACTCACAGCAAGAAGAGAGCACAGCGTTCACACAGGGACTGGAGTCTGGAGAGTTGTCCTTTCTAACTGTGCATGCATTTCCGTTACAAGTAGCACTAAAGTGGGATTTAGCAATAGAACCACATACCTCTTACAGTACGTACAGAAAACAATGCAAGACCATGGAACAGTTGAATACCTCAACACCCGTTTACCACTTCTGATGTGAACAGTGGTTACCACTGACAAACAAAAAGGTGTAATGGGTTCGCACTCAAAGATATGTCGCATAAAGCTTACTATTCAATTTTTCTAAATGATTTTCACCGCATCAGGGATAGCGTACAAAGACATTTTTGCTTTACATCCTTCAGTGTGTAGGTACAATTGTATTTTAATTCGAAACCACATTTTTAGAGAACAACCGATGAGCAGCAGGTACTTCTGATCAGGGTTGCCACTCATCTGCCAATCAGGTATGTGTCTTTTCTGGCCTACCTGTATACAAATTAGTCACAGAGTAATACAGAATTATAGGGTATGGGAGTAGTCACGAAGGGCGACCGCCCCAGGTGTCCGTTCACCTAAACAACTCTGGTGCTATAAGTCAACTTGGTTTCTGACATAGAGTTGAAGCATTCCAAGCATTCCAGCAGTAAATATGCTTCATTGTGTTGTGCATTCCTACATACAGTGGGGCAAAAAAGTATTTAGTCAGCCACCAATTGTGCAAGTTCTCCCACTTAAAAAGATGAGAGAGGCCTGTAATTTTCATCATAGGTACACTTCAACTATGACAGACAAAATGAGGGGGAAAAATCCAGAAAATCACATTGTCAGATTTTTTATGAATTTATTTGCAAATTATGGTGGAAAATAAGTATTTGGTCACCTACAAACAGGCAAGATTTCTGGCTCTCACAGACCAGTAACTTCTTTAAGAGGCTCCTCTGTCCTCCACTCGTTACCTGTATTAATGGCACCTGTTTGAACTTGTTATCAGTATAAAAGACACCTGTCCACAACCTCAAACAGTCACGCTCCAAACTCCACTATGGCCAAGACCAAAGAGCTGTCAAAGCAGCTTGGTTTGAAGAAATCAACTGTGGGAGCAATTATTAGGAAATGGAAGACATACAAGACTACTGATAATCTCCCTCGATCTGGGGCTCCATGCAAGATCTCACCCCTTGGGGTCAAAATGATCACAAGAACGGTGAGCAAAAATCCCAGAACCACATGTGAATGACCTGCAGAGAGCTGGGACCAAAGTAACAAAGCCTACAATCAGTAACACACTACGCCTCCAGGGACTCAAATCCTGCAGTGCCAGACATGTCCCCCTGCTTAAGCCAGTACATGTCCAGGCCCGTCTGAAGTTTGCTAGAGAACATTTGGATGATCCAGAAGAAGATTGGGAGAATGTCATATGGTCAGATGAAACCAAAATATAACTTTTTGGTAAAAACTCAACTCGTCGTGTTTGGAGGACAAAGAATGCGGAGTTGCATCCAAAGAACACCATACCTACTGTGAAGCATGGTGGTGGAAACATCATGCTTTGGGGCTGTTTTTCTGCAAAGGGACCAGGACGACTGATCCGTGTAAAGGAAAGAATGAATGGGGCCATGTATTGTGAGATTTTGAGTGAAAACCTCCCATCAGCAAGGGCATTGAAGATGAAACGTGGCTGGGTCTTTCAGCATGACAATGATCCCAAACACACCGCCCGGGCAATGAAGAAGTGGCTTCGTAAGAAGCATTTCAAGGTCCTGGAGTGGCCTAGCCAGTCTCCAGATCTCAACCCCATAGAAAATCTTTGGAGGGAGTTGAAAGTCCGTGTTGCCCAGCAACAGCCCCAAAACATCACTGCTCTAGAGGAGATCTGCATGGAGGAATGGGCCAAAATACCAGCAACAGTGTGTGAGAAACTTGTGAAGACAGAAAACGTTTGACCTCTGTCATTACCAACAAAGGGTATATAACAAAGTATTGAGAAAGTTTTGTTATTGACCAAATACTTATTTTCCACCATAATTTGCAAATAAAATCCTACAATGTGATTTTCTGGGGTTTTTTTTTCTTATTTTGTCTGTCATAGTTGAAGTGTACCTATGATGAAAATTACAGGCCTCTCTCATCTTTTTAAGTGGGAGAACTTGCACAATTGGTGGCTGACTAAATACTTTTTTGCCCCACTGTAATTCTTAATCAGTGCTGTGTTACACCTAGTTTCATTACTCCAAAAAGCAGCATATGATCAAATATGTTCTAAAGGATTTAATCAACAGTTGAATTTGAATAAAAGTAACACTATTGATGGCTTTGTCTATTTTTTTCTGGTGGGGTTGGGGTTCCTGGTATTACTGAGGTTTGTTTTACTTGTGACTGCCAGATTTTTTTGTTTGTTTGTATAACCGCACCGAAAATATAGGTCTGGAAAATTGGCAGTCAAGACCTATTCAGCACAATTTTTGATAAGAAGATTACCTTCAATTCCACCCATGCATTAATCTCGTTCCCAGACAATTCTGCCCAAATGTGCGAAAGGTCTGGTGGACAAACGTGTCAAACGTTGCTGCTCCTATAATTGTCAAATGCATAGGCAGTGAGGGTATTCCATTAATGCCCAGGGCGAACCGAGTTAGCGTTGATTGTATCCTATTTGGAACCGGGCTGCCTCCCGGGCGTGAGCCAGGTACCCGTTCTGGCTGACAGCGAAGTCGTCCCAAAACAAAAGTGACGTAGGAATCTGTGTTTTCACATGCAAAAGTGATTGCTTTCTGCCTTCCCAATGACAACTAGTACTGTATGTTTCTGAACAATGCACCATGCTCCATTCCCAGCTGCTTCGGGAACACCCTCCTCTTGTTCTGCTTATCGGGCATCCAAGTAGGGTTGATCTTGTTCCATATCATGAAGGCATTGTATGAGAACACTTCAATGATGTTAGGGAAGATGACCAGGGGCCAGCAGGCAGTCATCCTCCTGCAGCTGTAAGTTCCAATCACCTTGTCCAGGTTATCCACGCCTCCTTTGTTGTGGTTGTTGTCCAGGATGATGGCTGGCTTCCTGTCCTCATGATCACTCAGCATCAGCCGTTTTGTGCAGTGCTCTCAGGAGCACCAGATTATTGTTCCTCTTTGGGAGGTAAGAAACTAGAGTGAGGGTGAAGGCAAACTTTGATGAGAGGCCTCTCCCCCTTGTTGCGAGGAGTGCATGGGGGAGCTCAGGCTTGTTCTTTCTAACTGTGCCAACCATGATGATCTTCCTCTTCAGGAGCTGCTGGCTGAGTTCATAAGAGGTGAAGAAATTGTGCCCCCTCAGTCCATCTGTCATATCAATCACAACCTGCATCCCTTGGTTCTTCTCCGGGACTCCACTGGTCGGCTTCCCTGTATAGACTTGCATCTTCCAAGCGTAGCTGCACATACACAATAAAGTTTTAGTTTTGTCTGAGTTCAATCAGTAGCACAAAATCTCAATTTCTCATTGTGTGTGTGATTGTATTAAATTATTTTATAACTCCTGGGTCAAGGATCGCCCTAAGACATTCCTTGTACCCTGGTGGTAAAAAGGAAAAGTCATCAAATTTCAAGTTGAAAAAATATATAATTTTGTCTCCTGTTAAACAGACCCTTTAGACAATACAAGGCTTAAGGTTGCTGCCCCTATAATCGCCAAGCCTGTATCTTCTCTCTGGGGAGGTTCCCATTGCTTGGAAGGCAGCCATAGTTCATCCTTTATTTAAAGGGGGAGATCAAGCTGATCCTAACTGTTATAGGCCTATATCTATTTTGCCCTGTTTATCAAAATTGTTGGAAAAACTTGTCAATAATCAACTGACTGGCTTTCTTGATGTCTATAGTATTCTCTCTGGTATGCAATCTGGTTTCCGCTCAGGTTATGGATGTGTCACTATCAATCAATCAAATGTATTTATAAAGCCCTTCTTACATCAGCTGATGTCACAAAGTGCTGTACAGAAACCCAGCCTAAAACGCCAAACAGCAAGAAATGCAGGTGTAAAAGCACGGTGGCTAGGAAGAAACCTAGAGAGGAACCAGGCTATGAGTGGTGGCCAGTCCTCTTCTGGCTGTGCCGGGTGGAGATTATAACAGAACATGGCCAAGATGTTCAAATGTTCATAGATGACCAGCAAGGTCAAATAATAATAATCATAGTGGTTGTCGAGGGTGCAACAGGTCAGCACCTCACGAGTAAATGTCAGTTGGCTTTTCATAGCCGATCAATTCAGAGTATCTCTACCTTTACCACTATAACCTTAAAGGTCCTCAATGATGTCACCATTGCCCTTGATTCTTAGCAATGTTGTTCTGCTGTTTTTATTGACTTGGCCAAAGCTTTTGATACGGTAGACCATTCCATTCTTGTAAGGAGTATTGGTGTCTCTGAGGGGTCTTTGGCCTGGTTTGCTAACTACCTCTTTCAAAGAGTGCTGTGTATAATGTCAGAACATCTGCTGTCTCAGCCACTGCCTGTCACTATGGGTGTACCCCAAGGTATGATTCCAGGCCCCGCGCTCTTCTCAATTTACATCAATAACATAGCTCAGGCAGTAGGAAGCGCTCTCATCCATTTATATGCAGATGATACAGTCTTATACTCAGCTGACCCCTCCCCGGATTTTGTGTTAAATGCTCTACAACAAAGCTTTCTTCGTGTCCAACAAGCTTTCTCTGTCCTTAACCTTGTTCTGAACACCTCCAAAACAAAGGTAATGTGGTTTGGTAAGAAGAATGCAGCTCTTCCCACAGGTGTTATTACTACCTCTGAGGGTTTAGAGCTTGAGGTAGTCACCTCACACAAGTACTTGGGAGTATGGCTAGATGGTACACTGTCCTTCTCTCAGCATATATAAAAGCTGCAGGCTAAAGTTAAATCTAGATTTGGTTTCCTCTATCGTAATTGCTCCTCTTTCACCCCAGCTGCCAAACTAACCCTGTTTCAGATGACCATCCTACCCATGCTAGATGACGGAGACATACTTTATAGATCGGCAGGTAAGGGTGATCTCGAGCGGCTAGATGTTCTTTACCATTCGGCCATCAGATTTGCCACCAATGCTACTTATAGGACACATCACTGCACTCTATACTCTTCTGTAAACTGGTCATCTCTGTATACCAGTCGCAAGACCCACTGGTTGATGCTTATTTATAAAACCCTCTTAGGCCTTACTATAAGAATTTGTTCTTAACTGACTTGCCTAGTTAAATAAAGGTTCAATAAAATAAAATAAATGGTGTATGCCAGTGTAATACAGTGCAAGTAGCCTTGTAGTTTAACTTTTGTAGGCTTTGAAAGGCAAAAACATAATAAAATGCATCTGGCAGAAATATAATGTGTATATCTTATATGACCGCATTTTCACGAATTTGAAATAATCTTGAAACCCATTTAAGAGACCAGGGATGTAAACACGGACATATGACGTAAGAATGTGTCACTTGCATTGCGTATTGTCATGAAAGCCATATGGTGTTTTCAAGACAACGCTTGAGTTAAATATGACATATGTTTTTTGCGTAGAGCTTACTATTGGTCCATTCTGATATTTTCCAAGTGGGGAACTGAGCTCATTTTTCTATGAGTTTAAGTCGGAAATGTCAGTTTCCGAGTTGTCTTGAAAGTGGCAATGACCCTCCCCGTGCATGTCTTGTGCACCTCTGTTTATGTTCGCCCTGTATGTCCGTTGTTGTGAGGGAGCAACTCATCTGTCGTATTTTCGGCACAGTATTTTACACAAATATTTGTACATTTTCGGTTATAAAACTGCCGATTGTTTTCATTAAAAGTAGTTATGATGGGTGTACTGTTGCTTTACCTCACTTTACCTCTCATATTTCCCTCAGTAAACTTAGCAAAAAAAAGAAATGTCCCGTTTTCAGGACCCTGTCTTTCAAAGATAATTTGTAAAAATCAAAATAACTTTACAGATCCTCATTGTAAAAGGGTTTAAACACTGTTTCCCATGCTTGTTCAATGAACCATAAACAATTAATGAACATGCGCCTGTGGAACGGTCGTTAAGACACTAACAGCTTACAGATGGTAGGCAATTAAGGTCACAGTTATGAAAACTTAGGACACTTTCTACTGACTGAATAGCACCAAAAGAAAGATGCCCAGGGTCCCGCTGGACCAGACAGGACTGGCAGAAAGTGCTCTTCACTGACGAGTCGCTGTTTTGTCTCACCAGGGGTGATGGTCGGATTCACGTCAAAGGAATGAGCGTTACGTTACACTGAGGCCTGTACTCTGGAGCGGGAATCTTTTTGGAGGTGGAGGGTCCGTCATGATCTGGGGTGGTGTGTCACAGCATCATTGGATTGAGCTTGTTGTCATTGCAGGCAATCTCAACGCTGTGCGTTACAGGGAAGACATCCTTCTCCCTCATGTGGTACCCTTCCTGCAGGCTCATCCTGACATGACCCTCCAGCATGACAATGTCACAAGCCATACTGCTCGTTCTGTGTGTGATTTCCTGCAAGACAGCAGTGTCAGTGTTCTACAATTGCCAGCGAAGAGCCTGGATCTCAATCCCATTGAGCACGTCTGGGACCTGTTGGATCGGAGGGCTAGGGCTAGGGCCATTCCCCCCTGAAATGTCCGGGAACTTGCAGGTGCCTTGGTGGAAGAGTGGGATAACAACTCACAGCAAGAACTCGCAAATCTGTTGCAGTCCATGAGGAGGAGATGCACTGCAGTACTGAATGCAGCTGGTGGCCACACCAGATACTGACTGTTACTTTTGATTTTGACCCCCCTTTTGTTCAGGGACACATCATTCCATTTCTGTTAGTCACATGTCTGTGGAACTTGTTCAGTTTATGTCTCAAATGTTGAACCTTATGTTCACACAAATATTTACGCGTTAAGTTTGCTGAAAATAAACGCAGTTGACAGTGAGAGGACGTTTCTTTTTTTGCTGAGTTTATAGTCTGGGTGACCATTTGATTCATTGTGACTCGCTTCAGGAAAGTAGGTATATGTCACACAGCACTACTTCACAGGAGAAGCATTTGAACATTTAAAAAAAAATCAAAATGCCTTCTGGAACATGTGAACTTTCATGTGCCTTAATAACAAACTTGTATGCCAACTGTAAATATGAATACAATTGTTAAATTACGAGCCTAGTTGGTTTAGCCACAGGAAAAGACAGGAACCTTCCCGCTAGCCATGATTGGCTGAGATACTGAATGGGCTGGACATGCCGAAAGATGAGTTTGGATTGGTCTGCCATAACATGAACTGCTCGGAAGATAATAATTTCCACTGCAGGCTATTTTGAAAGATATCATAGAGAACTGCAAAAGTGTTTCTCCGGATTACATCTTCAAACTAAAGGCAACCATGGCATCAGTGACAGAGAGGGCAAAAGATCTGATGATTCTTATGGCATTACACACGGTCAGTGTGAACCAGAGTGACTAGACACAATGAGCAAGCTGTACAAACAAAATGGAAACGACACGGGACGTCTTATTTAATGAAAGGGGTTGCAGTCTGCTGTGAAGCGTTCATCCATGTATACGGGTAGGAGTCTAGCTACATTTTGAGATATTATAGGTTTCTAATTTTGTCAGAAAACTATGACAATTGGTTTGTATTGCTAGTACTCTATGGATTGGGATTATGGTTCATTGTTTAGCTAGCTAGCTACTTGTCTAAACAAAATACTCCAAGTTAAAGCGTACTGTTAACTAGCTAGCTAACGTTAGCTGGCTGGCTCACTAGCTAATGTTACGTGTATCAAATCAAACTTTATTTGTCACATGCGCCAAATACAACAAGTTTACAGTAGACCTTACTGTGAAATGCTTACTTACAAGCCCTTAACCAACAGTGCACTTCAAGAAGAGTTAAGAAAATATTTACCAAATAAACTAAAGTAAAAAATTATTTGTCAGTGGGAAGGGGGTACAGGTTAGTTGAGGTAATTTGTACATGTAGGTAGGGGTGAAGTGACTATGCATAGATAATAAATAGCGAGTAGCAGCAGTGTACAAAACAAATGGGGGATTGGGCTGTGGCAATGTAAATAGTCTGGTGGCTATTTGAATAATTGTTCAGCAGTCTTATGGCTTGGGGGTAGAAGCTGTTAAGGAGCCTTTTGGTCCTAGACTTGGCGCTCCGGTACCACTTGCCGTGCGGTAGCATAGAAAACTGTCTATGACTTGGGTGACTGGAGTCTCTGACAATTTTATGGGCTTTCCTCTGACACCGCCTATTATATAGGTCCTGGATAGCAGGAAGCTTGGCCCCAGTGATGTACTGGGCTGTACGCACTACCCTCTGTAGTGCCTTCGGTCAGTTGCTGAGCAGTTGCCATACCAGGCAGTGATGCAACCGGTCAGGATGCTCTCGATGGTGCAGCTGTAGAACTTTTTGAGGATCAACGGGACCCATGCCAAATCTTTTCAGTCTTCTGAGGGGGAAAAGATTTTGTTGTGCCCTCTTCACGACTGTCTTGGTGTGTTTGGACCATGATAGTTTGTTGGTGATGTGGACACCAAGGAACTTGAAACTCTCGACCCCCTCCACTACAGCCCCGTCGATGTTAATGGGGGCCTGTTTGGCCCGCCTTTTCCTGTTGTCCACGATCAGCTCCTTTGTCTTGCTCACATTGAGGGAGAGGTTGTTGTCCTGGCACCACACTGCCAGTTCTCTGACCTCCTCTCTATAGGCTGTCTCATCATTGTTGGTGATCAGGCCTACCACTGTTGTGTCGTCAACAAACTTAATAATGGTGTTGGAATCGTGTTTGGCCATGCAATCGTGGGTGAACAGCGAGTACAGGAGGGGACTAAGTACACACCCCTGAGGGACCCCAGTGTTGAGGATCAGCGTGGCAGACGTGTTGTTACCTACCCTTACCACCTGGGGGCGGCCCGTCGAAGTCCAGGATCCAGTTGCAGAGGGGGGTGTTTAGTCCCAGTGTCCTTAGCTTAGTGATGAGCTTCGTGGGCACTATGGTGTTGAATGCTGAGCTGTAGTCAATGAACAGTATTCTAACAAACTCAGCAAACAAAGAAACGTCCTCTCACTGTCAACTGCGTTTATTTTCAGCAAACCACCCTTTTTGAGCGAACCTCATAGCGTTGTTTAGTGCGCTGCCGAGTGCAGATAGTGTTCACACCAGTCCAAACGAACCGAACTAAGGGGGTAAACGCACCAGAGTTCGGAAAAACCCCACCAAACCAATTTGGTATGAAAGCCTCTCTACTGTGTCTTAGCTAATCAAGTAACTTGTAACTCAGGGAAATTTGTTGGCAAATGGCCAACTTGACAGTGTTTATTTTAAGGTGTGGGTTTTGAATAATCCATTTCATTTTTCAGTGCATTATCATGTTGATTTGAATTCTACTAAATGAGGATCACTGACTCTGACTCACTCTACATTAGAAACCCATTGGAGTATTTGTATGTGTTATTTTCCATGCAGTCACTACTAAAGGGAGGCAATGGTCTTCTGCGGGTGTAGGACCCCACCCATAACAAAGACCCCAAAAACAAATGTGCTTAAATAATGACCAAAGACATGGGTTTATTAAGATTAATAGCTGAGAGGGACTTAGGTGGTGAATGAGTCTCTCTCCCAGTGCCCACAGTGAAGCAGATGAAGTTTGAAATGTGTATTAATTTTTACAATATTTGTTTTAATGATAATATAAATCTAATGGATTGTAAAAATCAAATTAATCATTTTGAGTCAAACTCCTAAATTAGAATGTTCCCCCAACATGCCAGATTCAGAGGGGGCGAAAATAAACATTTGTGTGGTTTCCTATTTTACGATTTTCACTCATTGTCAGATTCCTTTGAATGAGTGTTTTCTGTACTCTAAAAATGGATGAACAGGATGAACTATCCACTCTCAATGAAAGTACTCCCCAGATAGATGATTGACTGAGAGGATAGCTATGTCCTGAGGATTAGTGGAGAGAGATGAGGGATGCACTTCAATCTCAGCTTTGATGGATAAACAAAACCACCACTTCAATCTAATGATCGAACAGGCACTTTTCCACTCTCACTGCGAGAACCACAGATTGATCAAAGACTGATCAATGAGTTTGATCTCCCTACAAAGTGAGGGAAGTTAAATAAAAGGCTTCGACTGTTGCTCTTATGGAATTTCAATTTAAACCAAGAGATAGAGCAACAGATGTGTTGTTGACATACCCCTATAGGGAGGGTGGGGGGGAGAGCGAGATTAACGTCAAGGGCTGCTTTAGTGATTTGACAGCGCTTTAGCTTAGAAGGGAGGGGGATTGGGGGCGGGGGGCAAGCTAACAGACATAATAGTCACTGGAATATTCACGAAGGAAGGAACGATGGGTGTGTGAGGGTTCCCATGGGCCATTTTGACACAAGTGGTTTATTCCAAATTGATGATATAAAAGACAGAGGGGAAAATATTAACAGGTAAGCCCAATGCGATTTCATTTCATAATCATCATCTGAAATCTCTTGAAGCTCACTAAGAATTGTTAACAGTTGCATAGATGAGAATTGCCTTTCCCACTGGGAACACACTTATTGAATCAATGTTGTTTCATAGCCATTTGTGACGTGGAACCAATATGGATTTGTAAAAAGTCATCAGTACTGTTCTCATCTCTTTTCAACCTGTGTTGTAAACATTGACACTTGGGTAAAACTTTAACTTAAATACAATGACTTAACATGACTAACAGGTTGTTTCATCAATCTAATTTCAACATAAAAATCATAACTATGTATGCGTTTAAAATGATGTAGTAAATTCCACGCAGAAACATATATATTTATTTTAAGGCTTAAAAATCCTTCTTTATCCTGTCTCCGCCCCTTCAGCTACAGTGATTGAAGTGATTTTAACAAGTGACATCAATAAGGGATCATAGCTTTCACCTGGCTTCATCTGGTCAGTCTGTCATGGACAGAGCAGGTGTTCCTAATGTTTCGTACACTCAGTGTATAATATATTGGGGTGGTTGAAAAGAAGATTAATTCCATATTTGATTAGACATGTTATTTTTTTTACCTTGTTTCAATGTAGATAGTAAAATGTTTTGTTTGAATGAATGTCATTGTTTCAACGTCATACCATCAACCTAAATAAAGAGGTACATTGCCTTCAGAAAGTACTCACACCCCCTTGACTTTTTTCACATTTTGTTGTGTTACAGCCTGAATTGAAAAATAATTAAATTTAGATATTTTGTCACTGGTCGACACACAATACCCCATAATTTGTAAATGGAATTATGATTTAAGAAATGCTCACAAATCAATTACAAAAGAAAAGCTGAAAGGTCTTGAGTCAATAAGTATTCAACCCCTTTGTTAGAGCAAGCCTAAATACTTTCTGAAGTAAATATTTGATTCACAATTCATATAATAAGTTGCATGGACTCACTCTGAGTGAAATAATAGTATATAAAATGATTTTTTGAATGACTACCTAATGTCTATACCCCATACATACAATTATCTGTAAGGTCCCTCAGTGAATTTTAAACACCGATTCAACCACAAAGACCAGGGAGGTTTCAAATGCCTCTCAAAGAAAGGCAACTATTAGTAGGTGGGTAAAAAAAAGCAGACATTGAATATTGTTTTAAAGCATGGTGAAGTTATTCATTACACTTTGGATGGTGTATCAATACACCAAGTCACTGCAAAGAGGCCTCCTTCCTAACTCAGTTGCAGAAAAGGAAGGCAACCGCTCAGGGATTTCAACTTGAGTCCATTGGCGACCTTAAAACAGCTACAGAGTTTAATGGCTGTGATATGAAAAAACTAAGGATGGATCAACAACAGTCAAGTTACTCCACAATACTAACCTAATTGAAAGAGTGAAAAGAAGGCCTGTACAGTATAAAATATTCCAAAACATGCATCCTGTTTGCAACAAAATGCTGAAGTAATAGTGCAAAAAATGTGGCAAAGCAATTACATTTTTGTCCTGAATACAAAGTGTTATGTTTGTGAGAAATCCATTACAGCACATTACTGAACACTCCATATTTTCAATCATAGTGGTGGCTGCATCATGTTATGGGTATGCTTGTAATCATTAAGGACTGGGGAGTTTTTCAGGTAACAACACATCCACCACGCTGATCCTCAACATGGGGGCCCCTCAGGGATACGTGCTCAGTCCCCTCCTGTACTCCCTGTTCACTCATGACTGCACGGTCAGGCACGACTCCAACACCATTATTAAGTTTGCCGATGACACAACAGTGGTAGACCTGATCACCGACAATGATGAGACCTATAGCCTATAGTGTGGAGGTTAGAGACATGGCCGTGTGGTACCAGGACAACAACCTCTCTCTCAATGTGATCAAGACAAAGGAGATTATTGTGGACTAGCACGCCCCCATTCTCATCGACGGGCTGTAGTGGAGCAGGATGAGAGCTTCAATTTGCTAGGTGTCACCAACAAACTATCATGGTCCAAACACACCAAGACAGCCCGTGAAGAGGGCACGACCCAGCCTATTCCCCCTCAGGAGACTGAAAAGATTTGGCATGGCTCCTCAGTTCCTCAAAAAGTTCTACAGCTGCACCATCGAGAACATCATGACTGGTTGCATCACTGGTATGGCAACTGCTCAGCCATAAGACTCCTGAACAGCTAATCAAATGGCTATTCAGACTATTTGCATTGCCCCCTCCCCTCCCCTCCCCCCTTTTGCACTGCTGCTACTCTCTGTTTATTATCTATGAATAGTCACTTTAACTCAACCTACATCTACATATTACCTCAATTACCTTGAGTAACTGGCACACATTTGACACTGTACCGGTACCCCCTGTATATAGCCTCACTATTGTTATTTTACTGCTGCTCTCTAATTATTTGTTACTTTTATTTTACATTTTTTGCTTAACACTTATTTTTCTTAAACTGCATTGTTGGCTAAGGGCTTGTAAGTAAGCATTTCACTGTAAGGTCTACACCTGTTGTATTCGGCGCATGTGACAAATAACATTTTATTTTATTTTCAAACACTCACTACTGAGTTCCAAACTGCTTCTGGAAGCAATGTCAGCAGAAGTGTTCGTCGGGAGCTTCACGAAATGGGTTTCCATGGCCAAGAAACCGCACACAAGCCTTAGATCACAATGCACAATGCCAAGCGTCAGCTAGAGAGGTGTACAGCTCACCGCCATTGAACCTTGGAGCAGTGGAAACGAGTGCCGTCCGACGGACGAATCTGGGCTTGGCAGATGCCAGGAGAATGCTATCTGCCTTAATGCATAGTGCCAACTGTAAAGTTTGGTGGATGAACTCCATGTTAAAACCATGATTTTGGAATGAGATGTTCGACGAGCAGGTGTCCACATACTTTTGATCATGTAGTGAATATGTCACATCTAAAAAAGGGGTGAGGTGCAGAGCAGAGATATGAAAACACGTAATTGAACCTGAAAATATGTATTCCACACGCATTCAGTTCATCCCCTATTTTCCTACTCTTCATACTATGCTTTCATGAAGCAATCACCATTAGCCGTATAATCTCAATCTTTTTTTATCTTCCTCAAATTTCCATTTTCATATGTATTCATGGTGAAGCACTAGATGCATCTATTGCATTTTAAAGATGGTCTAGAAATAGGCAGAATTGTAAGGAAGGAGGATGGACAAGCCAAGGAAATGTTATGTAAAGCTGGTGATTGAGCTTTCCCTTCACAGTACATTCCATTGGACATTATCCTCTGAAATGACTAGATATAGACCCACTATTCCTGAAACCAGTGCCAGTTATGAGAGAGAGGGTAGGAGATGCTGGGACTGTGGCTTGGGAGGGCGGGGAATGGGAGGGGGGTAAACCACCTCTTAGTTAAGCATCGGGGGTCTGGGATTTTGGATTAATACTGTAGTAATCCAGTTATGTGTCAGCAGAGAGAGAGAGAGAGATAGAGGGATAGATAGATAGAGCGATAGATAGATATGGCGAGAGAGGGAGTGAAGGGGAGTGAGACGGGGGGGGCGACATGGTGGGTTATGGGGAGGGGTGGGATGAGAGGAAGGGGGATTAAGGTCAGCCTGGTTGAGCTTCTGGTTTATTGTCCGGTGCTCTCTGAAGGAGGTGACGCTCACACACTTTTGGATAATACAGACACGTTTATCCTACTGGAATTCACACACTGCAACTAGAAACCTGAATGTTCTGAACTATCCATACGATCATATAAACACATGAGACAACGAATGATCTTATTCTATCAATCATCATTATCTGTGTCAACATGGCCTGGTCAACAAGAATTTGTATGTGGCCAATTAACCCTATGCTTCCTTGCCCTGTACCTGCTATTTATCAGCTGGAATGAGGATGGCCAGTGTGCAGTTCCGGGCCCGTCGGGCTGCGGAGCCGGCAAAACCAGAACCTGAACATGAAAAAGAGCCAGAGCAAGTAGAGGAGCCAGCTGCCCACGTCCCTCCAGCACACCACCCCGGCCACCACAACTATGACCACATGAAGAACAAGTTCATGAATGAGATTGGCCATCTGCCACGTAAGTAGTTCCTGGCATGTAGATGGAATTGGACAAGACTGAGAACTACACAGATGCTGTTTTCCTAACTTTTATGTCATCTCTGTAGCTATCAGTGTAAGGTTGAAATCTGCTTGGGTCCTGATCCTGATGTGGCAATTTAAATCTCTCGTGGATTGTTTAGGGTGGAGGGACTGAGTGAGAGTTGGTGACAAAAATAGAATAAGAGCTATAGGACCGTACATATAAGCCATGACAGATGTTAGAACTATGGAATGGAACACGGAATCCACAATGTCACTTCATCATCTTCCTAATATCATTCCTCTTTTCTCACAGGAATGATTCAAAGAAGTAATAACTTTTTAATTCTCCTTGTGCATTTACTTTGAATATACCTACAGTTGCGGACAAATATATTGGCACCTCTGCACTTTATCATGGAGTGCAATGGAGAAGAAATTTCTGTTTAGTCTTTCAAAACTGCTTGAATGACTATTGTTACCCTGTAGGCACCTACAACTTACCACAGGTGACATAAATTACACCGTAAACAAGAATGACTTGCCTCCAATCAAATGAATTTGAATTTTTCATAATTTAGCCCAGGACATTTTTTTTTTACCTCGTAGAGAAAAGTCAATGTCAGTTTTGATGTTGTTCCTGTGCAAATGTAAATCAAACAAATACACCAACGTTTTTAAATTTTTTTCATTTCAACTTAATTTGAGAAGAAATAGTGAATCGTGCAACGGTGCCACAAATATTTGACCGCAACTGTATATTGGTACAGCCTCCCTTCTCCTGTGTACATTGTGACATTACAACCCCATCAAAGTCCATATCAATTATGTTTTCCTTTAAGATGTGTTTTTCGCTGTCAGTAACAAACCTCGTCCCTTATTCAGATGTGATCCACTAGTCAATAGACTTCCAACTTGCCCTGGTATATTTTATGCTTCCCTCCCTGTTTCAAGTATCTTGGTATAGTTTGTCATATGTTAAGATAGACAGTACGTCATTAGATGTAAACTTGTGTTGCCTCTTTCTTCTGTAGTCCCTATGTGGGCAGTTGGGGCCATCGTCGTAGTGGTGCTGGTGTTGGTAGGATGCTGCACCTTCTGCCTCTTCAAAAAATGCTTTGGGAAAAAGAAAAAAACTAAGAAAGTGAGGGAGAGGAAGGCTGGCCGCCGGAGGAAGGCAGACAACGAAGGAGGAGGAGAGGGTGGCGATAAGGTGAGATGGATACAGGGGAAAGATGGGGAAGGGATGAAACACACACATTTCCCATGAACGTGAGGAACATAGACAGTGCCATGCAGTATCAAACAAACACAGAAAAGATGTGTCCGCGCTCTATTATTCAGGAAGAAGGGGATAAGAAAGAAGGGGAAGGAGAGGAGAAGGAGCAGGAGAAGCTGGGGAAACTGGAGTTCTCCTTGGACTACAACTTCACAGATGCCCAGGTAGTGCCAAGTCCTCTTGTTGTATGGTACGATACTTTGTCAAAAGAGGCCCCTGTACTAATACTGTATGACTAGCGCCCTGCGTTTTGCGCCTATCATGTCACATGGCCTGGATTTGAACCTTTATTTAAAGCTTTATCCATCAAACAGTCCCCTTTTCTTTTTACCTCAGATGGTCCAGCACCATCCTCAGACAATTACTTACATTTTTTGTGCAATTCCCATTTCGGGATAGTCTTGCTATGTCTCATGACTGAGCAAAACACAGTGCCTTATATATGACAGCACAGCACTTTTGTTCCAATTCTGTTATTTACTGAAGCAGATGCTATTCTCCAGAGCAACTTACAATCAGTACATACACTTAGCAAAGATGTAAAACAGCAAAATACTAACCTAACCGGTGTGTGACATTAGTTAAGTATGTGGACATCCCTTCAAATTAGTGGAATCGACTATTTCAGCCTATACACTTGCTGCCACGTGTATAAAATCGAGCACACCGCCATGCAATCTCCATAGACAAACATTGGCTGTAGAATGGCCTCACTGAAGAGCTCAGTGACTTTCAACGTGGTACTTTCATATGATGCCACCTTTCCAACAAGTCAGTTCGTCAAATTTCTGCCCTGCTAGAGCTGCCCTGATCAACTGTAAGTGCTGTTATTGTGAAGTGGAAATGTCTAGGAGCAACAACGGCACAGCCACGAAGTGGTAGGTCACACAGGCTAACAGAATGGGACCCGACAAGTGCTGATGCGCGAGCTCGTAAAAATGGTCTATTCTCGGTTGCAACACTCACTACCGAGTTCCAAACGGCCTCTGGAAGCAACGTCAGCACAAGAACTGTTGTCAGGGGCTTCATGAAATGGGTTTCCATGGCCGATCAGCTGCAAAAGATCACCATGTACAATGCGTTGGCTGGAGTGGTGTAAAGCTCACCGCTATTGGACTCAAGCAGTGGAAACGTGTCCTCTGGAGTGATCAATCATGCTTCATCAGCTGGCAGTCTGACGGACGAATCTGGGTTTGGCAGATACCAGGAGAACGCTACCTGTCCGATTGCATAGTGCCAATTGTAAAGCTTGGTGGAGGAGGAATAATGGTTTGGGGATGTTTTTCACAGTTCAGGCTAGGCCCCTTAGTTCTACTGAAGGGAAATCTTAACGCTACAGCATACAAAGTCATTCTAGACAATTCTGTGCTTAATACTTTGTGGCAACAGTTTGGGGAAGGCCTTTTCCTGTTTCAGCATGACAATGCCCCCGTGCACAAAGCGAGGACCATACAGAAATGGTTTGTCAAGATCGGTGTGAAAGAACTTGACTGGTCTGCAGAGCCCTGACCTCAACCCCATCAAACACCTTTTGGATGAATTGGAACGGCGACTGCGAGCCAGGCCTAATCGCCCAACATCAGTGCCCGACCTCACTAATGCTCTCGTGGCTGAATGGAAGCAAGTCCCTGCAGCAATGATCCAACATCTAGTGGAAAGCCTTCCCAGAAGGGTGGAGGCTGTTATAGCAGCAAAGGACTCCATATTAATGCCCATGATTTTGGAATGAGATGTTCAATGAGCAGGTGACCACATACTTTTGGCCATGTAGTGTATGTATAATATATACAGGGTTGGGGAGTAACGGATTACATGTAATCTGTTACATCAAATCAAACTTTATTTGTCACGTGAATCAAATACAATTGTAGACCTTACTGTGAAATGCTTACTTACAAGCCCTTAACCAACAGTGTCGTTCAAGAACTGTTAAGAAAATATTTACCAAATAAACAGGGTACAGGTTAGTTGGGGTAATTTGTACATGAAGGAAGGGGTGAAGTGACTATGCATAGATGATAAACAGCGAGTAGCAGCAGTGTACATAACAAATGGAGGGGTGGGGGCGTGGGGATTACAATTTAAGGGATTATAAAAAACGGTAACTAATCCGTTACATTACCAGACAAAAAATTGTAATCCGATTACAGATACTTTTGAAAAACTAGATGATTACTTAGAGGAGTACTTTTAAATTCAGAAAGGATGTTTGCGGAAAAGAAATCTTTGACACTTCTCCGTTTTCTCAATGACATTCAAATCAGCATTGAAAAAAGGCACAAATTTAATTTTGTTTTCGCCTTGCTGTTCACAAATCTAAATGTGTATTTGAACCCAATAATGGATGAATTCAAGAAGTTTAAGCTGCCTATCAATCATTGGTTTTGAAACCAGTGGACAGCCAGTGAAAAATATGCTCTTCCAACAGCTGCATAGTGCGGATCCCAGCCTATGGAATAAAAGTGATGCTTTTATTGCTCAATGTAATTTATACTGATAAAAAATTATAATCCATAGGCCTAATGGACACATGCTCAAACTTGCACACTTCTGATAGACTTAAATGGGCAATCTGTATTTGCTACAGCCATTTTTGGACTTATAAATTAAATATATATGTATAAAATGTATATATATATATATATATATCCATTGATTCTTGAAGAATATAACTTATAAATGCCTCATGAGCTTAGTTTAGCTGTCACACTCCATGAGAACCCAAAATATGAACTTGTTTTATTCCAATGTTTGTAAACATTGTAAATGTAAACAAACACTGTGTAGCCTCATAACATGGTTAAAACAATCCTTTTAATATCATGGATGGTCAGTCCTTGCATCCAGAGCCCTGTCTATTAATCTGAGAGTGGTTACATTTCTCCAGGCCCATACCTCAGCTTTTTACCAAAACAGAGGCGGGGCGACAGTATTGTTTCATCTGTGGATTTGCCCTTTAAACAGCTGCATATTATCAAGATATCAAAATGTCACCAACAAAAAGATAAACAATAGGCCTATAGAAAATGTAGCATGTGGCATTCATTCTTCACATGTAAATAGCATGCCATTCCATGAGCACAGCATTTCATTTTCAACTTGAATCAATGAGCCCAATCTGTCCTCCATGACAACAAAATCATAAACAACAGAGTAGGGCTGGCTAATAAATCCTTAGTTTTAGGGTCATGCTCCGGTAACATAATTTGGCTAACCTATACTTCCATAAGTCCTATTCTTGAAGATCAAGGGGTATAATGTATATTGGAATGACTGGAATTCTGATAGACTTTGGTTTTTAATGTAAAGATATCATTTTATCGTATTATTACATGCAGTAGAAAGCGATGGGTTAGAAGAAGCCGACATAACCAACCCATAAATAAGAATTTAACATCCATTTATGGCCAGCTATGTAAACTTTAACATTGATTTATCCTGCAATAGATCAATTGGTAACATACATTTTTGTCTTCTTCTAATGCCTCTTAAGGGGAAAGTAATCTAAAAGGAACGGAAGGTACTCAGATTACGTCACTGATTTTGGGTAATCCAAAAGTTACGTTACTGATTACAATTTTTGACAGGTAACTAGTAACTGTAAAGGATTACATTTAGAAAGTAATCCACCCAACCCTGATTATATATACAGTACCACTCAAAAGTTTGGTCACACCTACTGATTCCAGGGTTTTTCTTTATTTTTACATTGTAGAATAATAGTGAAGACATTAAAACTATGAAATAACATACGGAATCATGTAGTAACCTAAAAAGTGTTAAACAAATCAAAATATATTTCATATTTGAGATTCTTCAAAATAGCCACACTTTGCCTTGATGACAGCTGTTCACACTCTTAGCATTCTCTCGACCAGCTTCATGAGGATTGCTTTTCCAACAGTCTTGAAGGAGTTCCCACATATGCTGAGCACTTGTTGGCTGCTTTTCCTTCACTCTGCGGTCCAACTCCTCTCAAACCATCTCAATTGGATTGAGGTCAGGTGATTGTGGAGGCCTGGTCATCTGATGCCGCACTCCATCACTCTCCTACTTGGTCAAATAGCCCTTACACAGCCTGGAGGTGTGTTTTGGGTCATTTTCCTATTGAAAAAGAAATACTAGTCCCACTAAGCGCAAACCAGATGGGATGGCGTATCGCTGCAGAATGCTGTGGTAGCCATGCTGGTTAAGTGTGCCTTGAATTATATATAAATCACAGACAGTGTCACCAGCAAAGCACCATCACACCTCCTCCTCCTCCATGCTTCACGGTGGGAACCACACACGTGGAGATCATCCGTTCACCAACTCTGCGTCTCTCACACATATGGAATCATGTAGTAACCAAAAAAGTGTTAAACAAATAAAAATATATTTTACATTTGAGATTCTTCAAAGTAGCCACCCTTTGCCTTGAAGACAGCTTCATGAGGTAGTCACATGGAATGCATTTCAATTAAAAGGTTGTTTTGCCTTGTTTAAAGTTAATATGTGGAATTTCATTCCTTCTTAATGTGTTTGAGCCAATCAGTTGTGTTGTGACAAGGTGGGGGTGGTATACTGAAGCTAGCCCTATTTGGTAAAATACCAAATCCATATTATGGCTAGAAAAACTCAAATAAGCAAAGAGAAACGACAGTCCATCATTACTTTAAGACATGAAGGTCAGTCAATGCGGAAAATGTCAAGAACTTTGAAAGTTTCTTTAAGTGCAGTCGCGAAAACGATCAAGCACTATGATGAAACTGGCTCTCATGAGGACCGCCACACAGGAAAGGAAGACCCAGAGTGTAACGGTGTGCGTACTGGCGGCAGAGAAGTCAGGTGCAGGAGAGCGGAAACTGATTTACAACGGTGCCGTTTAATAAACATTAAAACCACCGTAAACAGAACAATAAATGAGTGGGTCAAACAAAACCCAGTATCCACAAGCACAAGGAAATGGGGGGGAACAGAGGGTTAAATACACAACATGTAATTGATGGAATTGAAACCAGGTGTGAGGGAAGACGAGACAAAACCAATGGAAAATGACGTAGACCGCCAAACGCCGCCCGAACTAGGAGAAGGACCGACTTCAGCGGAAGTCGTGGCACAGAGTTACCTCTTTTGCAGAGGATAACTTCATTAGAGTTACCGGCCTCAGAAATTGCAGCCCAAAATAAATGTTCCACCGAGTTCAAATAACAGACACATCTCACCATCAACTGTTTAGAAGACACTGTGTGAATCAGGCCTTCATGGTCAAATTGCTGCAAAGAAACCACTACTAAAGGATATCAATAAGAAGAAGATACTTACTTGGGCCAAGAAACACAAGCAATGGACATTAGACCAGTGGAAATTTGTCCTTTGGTCTGATGAGTCTAAATTTGATATTTTTAGTTCCAACCGCCGTGAAGTTGGTGAACGGATGATTTCCACATGTGAAGAATCTCAAATATAAAATATATTTGGATTTTTTTAACACTTTTTTTGGTTACTACATGATTCCATAGGTTATTTCAAAGTTTTGAAGTCTTCACTATTATTCTACAATGTAGAAAATAGTAAAAATAAAGAAAAACCCTGGAATGAGTAGGTGTGTCCAAACTTTTGACTGGTACTTTATATATGTTCAATAAGGTTTTAATATCAACCATGTCTGAAATTGAGACTTTCTGGGAGAAATGTCTTGAACCTCTGGGCGATTTCATCTTCACATGATCATCCTGACTCATCCTCTTGGTCTTCTCTCTCCAAAGCTTATAGTGGGTATCCTCCAGGCTCAGGATCTAGCTGCCATGGATATGGGGGGTACCTCAGACCCCTATGTAAAAGTCTACCTGCTCCCAGACAAAAAGAAGAAGCATGAAACTAAGGTCCAGCGCAAGAACCTGTGCCCGGTTTTCAACGAGACCTTCATCTTCAAGGTTTACGTGGTGTCTTGGCCTTGTGGTTTTGTTTGTTTGTCTCATGTCTGGGTCTGTTTGTTTGTTTTCTGTCTCTGTAGCAGCTTGTGTTGGTGTTCCAGGTTGTTGATGATGTATCACTTGTTGGTCTCTGAGTTCACGTGGGCAGAAGTCGAGCCCATGTCCGTGCTCCCCTTCGTAGTTTGTCTCTCGTACTCTGATTGCCGTCCGTCAAGGTATCCCCGAACAACTTTAAAAATGCAGAATTAAGAATGCATTTTTACTTGTCTCCTGTCAATGCATGTTTTCATTTGTTTGTCTGGAATTGTTAGTTATATGTATTTATATGTTGGCATGTTAAGTTTTATTGTATAATTATTATTTTACATTGAACTGTTTTTGATCAATTCCGGAAAACCGCCGAACATTGATATACCTATTAAGAACTCTACTAACCAATGCTGTTTTTTTAATAAGAGCCAACAATGCATTACATAAATCTCTCTCTATCCAGGAGCATCAGTTGGCCAGACATGCACTTGTAACTAATGCCCCTGCCTTTCCTCCAAGATCCCGTACACGGAGTTGGGAGGGAAGATCCTGGTGTTGCAGGTCTTCGACTTTGACCGTTTCTCCAAGCATGATGTGATTGGGGAGATAAAGATCCCCATGAACAGTGTGGATCTGGGACAACCAATGCAATGTTGGAGGGACCTGGAGAACAGTGAAAAAGAAGAGGTATGGTGTAATGTGGTATTACTAACCCTTTGGTCATCCATCCAGTCACCCTCACATTTGCATGATGGATAGGTCACAACCTAATGTAATAGATTCCTCCTTATTTGATCCGATTCTGGCTGGTGGTTTGACACCATGTTGTTCCGGTGTGCACCTGTAAGGCAGAGAAACTGGGTGATGTCTGCATCTCCTTGCGCTACGTACCTACTGCTGGCAAACTCACTATCAACATCATGGAGGCCAAGAACCTAAAGAAGATGGATGTTGGTGGCTTATCAGGTGATTTTAAATCTCTCAACAAATAGTGGTCTTCTCTCATTCCCTCTAAGGTTGTGCGGCCTCGCAAATGTATCAGCAACGTTTTCAGTTCACACGATTGCAGATTCATCCAATGACATATGTGTAAAAAAAATCGGCCCTCGTGAGTCTACCAGCTGTCCGGCATGCAGATTTGTCTGATCAAAGTCTACCAAAAAACATTTCTCAAATTGGCTTGCTCCCTTCTCATCCATCCTTCTCTCAGATCCATTTGTGAAGATTGTTCTGCAGCACAATGGGAAACGAATCAAGAAGAAGAAGACAACTGTCAAGAAGAACACACTCAACCCTTACTTCAATGAGAGCTTCAGCTTTGAGATTCCCTTCGAGCAGATTCAGGTATTGCATCTTTGCCTTATCAATCCATATGTAGTTGCAGAGTACCCGGTCAGTATTCTGGAAGTATAGTAAGTGTTTCAATGTATCTTCTGTGTTTCTTATTCAGAAAGTGCAGGTCGTCATAACAGTGTATGACTACGACAAGCTTGGGAGCAACGATGCAATCGGGAAGACCTTCATGGGTTACGGTGCCACAGGAGTTGGTCTCAAACATTGGTCCGAAATGTTGGCCAATCCCAGACGTCCAGTTGCCCAATGGCATGTCCTCTGCCCAGAGGAGGAGGTGGATGCAGCTCTGAAGGTCCCACCTCGTTAATGATCCCTCAACATCCTTGGATCATTAATGTTATCCACGAGGAAAGCAAAACATTTTGATATGTCTTTCAGTGTTATTAAGACCTCTTTGTATGTTTGCCTCTGTCTGTTTTTCTGTCATCTCTTTTTGGCGTACTTTTTTTGTTAAGTGGGTGTGTGTTTGTACACGTATGATTGTACGTGTGTGCATGTGCACGCATTGCAGCATGAGCGTTCATGTGTTTGTGTCTCTGACGCCATTGGATGTTTTTAAAATTACCTGCATTTGATTTGTCTCAATGTTCAGGACTGATTATAGCCCATACTATGTTATTTTGTTGTTTCATAAAAAATCCCTCTGTTGGTTTCTAAATGTAGGCCTAGATGTAAAAAAACAAACAATTATAAACAAATATATAAAATATGCACCCTTGTTATATGGCCTTATAGGCTACAGACAATCAGATGAAGGAATTAATTGTTTTTTGACTCATTGACAAGCTTGCATTCAGCACAAACATACTACTTCTGATTTTGTGAACTGTCATGTAGGCCTACATTAAAAACATAATTAGTGGCAGTTGTTATAGATAGAATTAAGATTGCATTATGTTTTGCTTGTTGGTCGTAAGATACTTCAACTATACTGAACCAAAATATAAACGCAACATGGAAAATGTTGGTCCCATGTTTCATATGCTGAAATAAAAGATCCCAGAAATGTTCCATATGCATTTCTCTCAAATATTTTGCACAAATTTGTTTACATCCCTGTTAGTGAGCACTTCTCCTTTGCCAAGATAATCCATTCACCTGGCATGTGTGGTATATCAATAAGCTGATTAAACAGCATTATCATTACACAGACGCACCTTGTGCTGGGGACAATAAAGACAACTCTAAAATGTGCAGTTTTGTTACACATGTCCACCAGAACTGTTATCAGATTATTTAATGTTCATTTCTCTACCATAAACCGCCTCCAACATAGTTTTAGAGAATTTGGCAATACATCCAACTGGGCTCACCACATGTAACAGACCACATGTAACCACGCCAGCCCAGGACCTCCACATCCGGTTTCTTCACCTGCATGATAGTCTGAGACCAGCCACCCGGACAGCTGATGAAACTGAGGAGTATTTATGTCTGTAATTTGTTTTGTGGGGAAAGCCTCATTCTGATTGGCTGGGCCTGGCTCCCAATGAGGTGAGCCTCTGCCCAGTCATGTGAAATCCATGAATTTATTTGAATTGACTAACTTCCTTATATGAACTGTAACTCAGTAAAATCGATGCAGTATATTTATGTTAGTAAAAAAGTCAAATGCAGTGTGAGGTGCTATGTCAATGTGCTAAATAATGCTCCCTATTTTGCCTAGAAATGATTTTGTTCAGTGACTTCAACTATACAAAATAAATAATCATTTCAAAAAGGTGTTTCGTCTCATGCATCTGCTCTCCACTATGGAAAATGCTGCAGTTAAACAAGAGGGACATAGACGGCGCTACTCTTCGTTATTTGAAAAGGGTTGCTTAGCAACACATAAACTAGACCGAAAGGTTTGGCTTGAAAGTGGCCTGACAAGAGAGGTGAGTTTATCCAAATGTCACGACACTAGCTAATTTAAGAAGCATCGAAGTCAAAATAACTGTATTTGACTTGTGTTTCCTTTCCACCATTCTTCATGATGAAAATGATTTATCTTCGCTCAAGAGTTTGTATGCATGGTAACAATATTGCCAGTCAAGTCATTCTGACATCTTGAGAAAGTTACTGGAACGTTAGCTAGCTAAGTTAGCTAGTAAGCTATCTAACTAACTAATTGCTATAATTGTCTTGTTAACAGCATGCTAATATTTATTTGGAATAAGCTTCGTTGAAACTTGATCAACTAAATTACTGCAAGCTACCAGAGGAAGCGTTTTCATGTTTATATATTGATGCGCGACAAGGAAATTATACATTACAATTTACCCAGTGGAAATAAAACATTTAACGTTAAAACATGTCGTCTTCAGAATGAGCACTGGACGCACTATGGAGGGCGCGGGCTGTGTGACCTGGTGGGGATTCAGTCCTGCGCTTGACCTCCTGCACAGAGGTGAGGATGACTTGCCTTGACCTTGTTCTTACCTACGTTCTTTAAAAAAAATAGAAATACCACAATATAGCTAATACATATAGAAAAATACTTGCAGGAGATGTCATGTCAACGGCATTATCAGATAACATGAAGTATTATCGTTAGTACTACATCTTCAAAAGCTTATCTTCTTATTTGGCAAAGTGAGATGTTATCTTGTATTTTTGTTTTAACCAGTGCAAAATGAATCACTTACCCAAAACAATTGGGCACACACTGGTTGAATCAACATTGTTTCTGGGTCATTTCAATGAAATTACGTTGAACCAATGTGGAACAGATGTTGAATTGGTAGTGACTGTGAGTGAGCTTGGGTAAGAGATGCCATGGTGTCTTGCCAGCTGTTTGCAACAATAATACGCCACAATATTGCAGATTGCTGCATTTTAATCCCAATGTAAATCAATCCCCTTGTCATATTAATGGTGAAGTCTCTCTCTCTCTCTCATCTCTCTCTTGCTCAGGCTCAGAGAGGCAGGAGGGTGAGGTAAATGTTTTACTGGTGGGCAGTGGCGACCCAAGACACATACTCAAGACCATTGCTGGCCTGAGGGACACAGATACCCTTCATGTGAGTTATACCATGTGTAACCTTAATGTCTGACTGTCCCTGTTAGTAACACAATAACATCATAATGTCGCTGCGCTATGTTAATGTCAGCTGTTTTAGTAAGCTGTTTTTTCTCTGTGTTGGTTGGAGCATGATAATGACTAGGGTGGGTCATCTAGGGAATTTGTATGTCTATGTGTAGTTGCCTGTCAGCACTCGTTTGTATAGCTTCACGTTTCGTTTAGTTATTTTGTTAGTTTGTTCAGTGTTCATTCTTTAAATAAATAAGAATGTACACATACCACGCTGCGCCTTGGTCCGATCCTTATAATGAACGTGACATAATGGCATGTGCCTCTTGAGTGCCCAAACCAAGGGATTTCAGTCTTTCATGTCTTCAGTGGTTGGACTGAATTTGCTTCGCCAATATTAAGTATATGGTTATCTTTTTCGTAAACTATCACCTGTCTCTGTTTCCTGGCAGATATGGGTGATAGAGAATAGCATGGACGTGGTGGCTCGACAACTGCTGCTCCTCTTTCTGGCTCTGACACCCCAGGAGAGCATGGGACTTCACGGTTAGTCCTTATAGAGATAATCCATAGACTATCCATAGAAACTGCAATAGAAAAATCTAAGTAGCCTTATATCCACTAATGGGATGCAAAAACAACATTCTTTTCTGATGCATGTTGCAATACATTTGGACCTTGTAGTATTTTAAGTAGGCTTTAAAGCCTATTGTACTTTGTGTGCTTATTATACTGTCTGTATTCCCAGAAAAGACTGAGGTTTTCCTGGAGTTGTTTGGTAACAGTGAGGTCCGCAGTCAGACAGAGGAGACACTGAGACACGTGGCGACAGAACTGTCTCTCTCAGTCACTGAGACACTAGAAACACCCACAAATCCCTGCCTGGACACCACTCATCTCAGAGTGAGAAACTGTCCGTCTTTCTGCTTACCTGTCTGTCAGAGTTTATATTTCAATTCTTGGAAAAATCTACCATCACAATAAATTTGGGGACAGAGTGAATATGAGGAATCTTATGTTGATAAATGACCGCTGAGCTTGTAAACCAGTGTTTCCAATGCTTCAATTATCCATCATCCATAAATCCCATTTCACTTTTACCTTTAAACTTTAACAGTTCAAGGAGCGCGACGATTTGGACAGGATATTCAAACGATGGATCCACCCTCCCCCATCTGCACGTTCTGCCCATGTATCAATAGCCAAGGCCTGGGACGGCCGGGTCCGGCAGCACCTGGGCACCCGCTATGACTCCAGGGCGGGCTGCTTCGACTGGGACCTCACCATGAAGCTACACCAGAAAGGGGTATGTATGTGTTAGCCTGCAGGTCCCATATGTAACGGATGTGAAACGCTAGCTTAGTTAGCGGTGGTGCATGCTAAATAGTGAGGCCTTGAAGTAGTAGGTCCCTTGCTCTGCAAGGGCCGCGGCTTTTGTGGAGCGATGGGTAACGATGCTTCGTGGGTGACTGGTGTTGATGTGTGCAGAGGGTCCCTGGTTCGCGCCCGGGTATGGGCGAGGGGACGGTCTAACGTTATACTGTTACACATACATGGCCTGACAAAGATAGTGAAGTTGGCACATTTTGGGACAAGGCTAGGTAAGTGGCATAGTGCAGTACAATCAAGGGGATGCTTTTGACACCACACTGATTGTCAGTGAATCAGACTATTGAAGTCCTCATGTTCTTTCCCTTTCCCGCTCTCTCCTCACATCAGTGTGGCGTCATCAACAAACAGCACTACAAACTGTGGAGGGAGCGGGGCGTGGCCTTTGAGATGAGGGAGGGCATCTATCAAATGGCCAACGAGAGCTTACTCTCTACGAGAGTATTCAGTCATGTAAGTTATTGTTTCTTTGGTAAAACTATCATTTTGACAATTTTGTCAATGCGAATGTTGGGGTAAAGAATGGTGGTGTATCATTACCCTCTTCTTCCTTCCGTGTGTGTGTGTGTGTGTGTGTGTGTGTGTGTGTGTGTGTGTGTGTGTGTGTGTGTGTGTGTGTGTGTGTGTGTGTGTGTGTGTGTGTGTGTGTGTGTGTGTGTGTGTGTGTGTGTGTGTGTGTGCATGCGTGCCTGTGTGTAGAGGGGTGACAAAATGGCACTGAGGGGATACTGGGGAGACATTGTGTCCAGTCCTTACCTCTCCTTTGGCATCGAGACAGATGACGAGGAACTGCTGCAGAAACAGAATGGGCAACACGTCAAGGTAATAACATGCAATAACATTGTCTAAACATTGCAATTCTTTATTTTAACTTGTAATAATATTGTGTTTATTATTAAAGGGAAGATATTGAGGAGATCATGCCTGAGGTATATCCAAATATTATATCTCATAAATAATTCAGCTTTATGTCTTTATCCTGTATGTATGTACAGTACCAGTTAAAAGTTTGGACACACCTACTCATTCCAGGCTTTTTCTTTATTTTTACTATTGTCTACATTGTAGAATAAGAGTGAAGACATCAAAACTATGAAATAACACATGGAATTATATAATAACCAAAAAAGTGTTAAACAAATCAAAATATATTTTATATTTGAGATTCTTCAAAGTAGCCACCCTTTGCCTTGATGACAGCTTTGCACACTCTTGGCATTCTCTCAACCACCTTCATGAGGTAGTTACCTGGAATGCATTTCAATTAACAGGTGTGCCTTGTTAAAAGTTAATTTGTGGAATTTCTTTTCTTCTTAATGTGTTTGAGCCAATCAGTTGACAGACACATCTCAACACCAACTGTTCAGAGGAGACTGCGTGAATCAGGCCTTCATGGTCAAATTGCTGCAAAGAAACCACTACTAAAGGACACCAATAAGAAAAAGAGACTTGCTTGGGCCAAGAAACATGAGCAATGGACATTAGAGCGGTGGAAATCTGTCCTTTGGTCTGATGAGTCCAAATTGGAGATTTTTGGTTCCAATCGCCGAGTCTTTGTGAGACAGAGTAGGTGAACGGATGATCTCCGCATGTGTGGTTCCCACTGTGAAGCATGGAGGAGGAGGTGTGATGGTGTGGGGGTGCTTTGATGGTGACACTGTCTGTGATTAATTTGGAATTCAAGGCACACTTAACCAGCATGGCTACCACAGCATTTTGCAGCGATACGCCATCCCATCTGGTTTGCGCTTTTTGGGACTATCAATTGTTTTTCAACAGGACAATGACCCAACACACCTCCAGGCTGTGTAAGGGCTATTTGACCAAGAAAGAGATTGATGGAGTGCTGCATCAGATGACCTGGCCTCCACAAGCACCCGACCTCAACCCAATTGAGATGTGTTGGGATTAGTTGGACCACAGAGTGAAGGAAAAGCAGCCAATAAGTGCTTAGCATATGTGGGAACTCCTTCAAGACTGTTGGAAAAGCATAACCTCATGAAGCTGGTTGAGAGAATGCCAAGAGTGTGCAAAGCTCTCATCAAGGCAAAGGGTGGCTACTTTGAAGAATCTCAAATATAAAATATATTTTGATTTGTTTTAACACTTTTTAGGTTAGTACATGATTCTATATGTGTTATTTCATAGTTTTGATGTCTTCACTATTATTCTACAATGTAGAAAATGGTAAAAAATAAATAAAAACCCTTGAATGAGTAGGTGTGTCCAAACTTTTGACAGGTGCTGTATGTATTTTTTTTTTCATGAAAAAACAAGTTTTCATCTAACCATTTTTATTCGTAAAGTACCTTTCAGATAGAAAACTCATGACAGGCTTGATAGAAACAGAACAATGTCAGCAAACTTTCTTCGATGTTGACAATTTCGGGAAATAAATTTGGCGACAAATGGCAGTGGAAACGCTTTCTGACGCAATTGTTGATAAACGTCATGCCGAAGTAAACTGCAGTCACTTGATGCTATGTTGTGTGGTCCTGCCATTAGGACTTGGAAAAGCATGCAAAGAAGTCTACAAATGAAATCTGTTATAATGACCTTCACAGGGTGGTGACAGTGCAAGTTGAAAGCTTGATGCTCATTTCCATTAAATATCGAGTGTCCTAATTTGTTTACTGGTGACATGATTATCAGTGCTTGGCTGCCAATTGAGAATTATCCCACTGGGCACAGATGTCAATTCAACGTGTATTCCGCATTGGTTCAACGTAATTTCGTTGAACTGACGTGGAAACAGTGTTGATTCAAACAGTGTGTGCCCAGTGGGATTGTTCTCTTAGCCGTAATCTCCTCATGCACTGTATCTGCGAGCCGTTGGCTAGAATGCATGTGCTCTCCAGACCAGAGTGGGATAATTTGCTGTTTATCTCAATACTTTTTGTGGTAAAACCATTGATAGACTTAAACATGGGATGGGTAAATTAAAAGTTGCGTGGCAAATTTTTGTTAAATGTGCACGACAACATTACATACCGTTTTGTATTTGCAAAAAGACAGTTTGATGGAAAGCTTTACCGGTAAAATGTGCATATCTATCGAATATTAGAATATTTGGCTTGAAAATCTTTCGACAAATGAACGGAAACCTAGCTAGAGATATGATTTAAAATGTATCCATTTATTTCCCCCTCCTTCTCATGCAACCTTCTCTCCATCGCTGACAGACAGCCCAGGATATCTCGTATGTGAACGTGCAGGCGCTGTTCAAGTCTTTGTCCTGTAGAGGGGGCACTCCCCCTTCTCAGGCATGCAGTGAGGAGGGGAAAGCACTTGTAGCACTGGAGCCAGTGTCACAACCAGAGGCTCATCACAAATCACAAATCAACGGTAAAACTCCCAATGCTGAACATGCTGCACTAAGCTATAGTATATAGCCTATAAAGTTGGTGTTGACTGCAAAGTATTATACCATATACCTGACAGTTAAATACTGTACAACCCACTATTACACTATGTATTTCATCCGATAAAATGAATTGTATTATGTATATTTATTTTATCTTATACAATAAAACAATTTCAGAACTCATGCACCTGAATGGGGTGTCAGTGACTTTCCTGCCCCTGGACTCTCTCTCCAAACTGCCAGAGAAACAGAAATACTCCCACTTTTTCAACAGCATCTACTGTGCTGCCAGGTACGCCAGCAACGTTCCCTATTCATTTCAAACCATCGATTATCACACAAGCGTATTTATAAAAACCTATTACCGTTGTGAACTCCATGACCTGGAATGAGGAACAGTGTATTATGTGAAACTCAATCCCTTCTTGGGATCCTCACTCGAGCAGTGAGCGTTACTGTGGTTCCACGGTTCTGTTGCCAGTGAGTTTTATAGCCTGTATCTCTCTCTCTTCCTCATTCCTCTTCTTCACTGTGAAGTATGGTGCACCATTTGAGCCCGACACTGAGACAGATTGCTGCACCCAAAGCCGCCCTCGTGGTGGAGCTGGCCAAGTGAGTTCCTGTCATACTTGTGGCTGTTGCCATGGCAACAGGCTGGACATCTAGACAAGACAGATTTACTTATTGTATTTCACTCATTGTGCAATGCTCATTATATTTTACTGTGTTTGCAAATCAGTTTGTATTCATTCACCCACACAATAATTGTTTAATTGCATATCATACTTTTAATTGCAATTAACATAAGAATATACACTTAAATTGTCAACGGGTGATTTGCTGCTATTGACAGGTCATGATTTTTCCTATCAATTATTCCTGTGTTTGAGGCGGTTCAGTGACTATGTCCTCTCCCTATGTCTCAGGTACCTCTTGGATCTTACCAAGGAGCAGGAGGTGGGGTTTGCTGAGAAAGTCGGGGACGTCGCCAAAGAGGCGGGGTTTGAGCCCTCACAGGAGGAGAAGAGGGATGTTTATGCCACGTTCGCGCTACAGGAGGAGTGAATGTGTTCTATTCCAGCAGACACTCTACGCTTTACTCCACTGACACTTTAACCCGTTTGATTAGGTCGGTCTTCAGTACTGCAAGAGGGGCAGAGCTGTATACGGAAAATATGTACAGACGAGACAATTCTGTTCATAGCTGATTGAAAACAAAGGTAGCATTTTGTGAGAGTTCAATCACATTTTAGGCCTGTTGGTCCGTCTGTTTTGATCTTAATTCTGTTAATTGCCTATTAAATGAGAGCATGTCTGCTTCACGAATGATTCCAAGGACCTGTAGGTGAGTTGTAGCCATTTGTAGCCTACCCAATTCCCTCTAGTGTTACAGAAGTAAAGATAACTTGTTTTGTTAAATATATACATGTTTTAATGAGTACAGTGATACATAGAATCTGTTTCAGTTAATGTCACACAGTAAATCGTGTCACCTCAATGGGTTCAAGAGAAAAATGTTGAGACATTGTTTTTGTAAAGCGTTCCTGAAACAGAATATGTGGTCTTCTTTCTTCACTGCTTCCACTGTGTGCTCACTTCCAGCGACCTCCAACCTTTCCCTTACCATGGACCTTTTTACTGCAGAGATAGAGGGAGCTTGGGTGTGAAAAAAGCAGAGGGTTTTCTAATGACCAATTAGCCTTTTAAAATGATCAACTTGGATTAGCTAACACAATGTGCCATTGGAACACAGGATTGATGGGGGCTGATAATGGGCCTCTGTACACCTATGTAGATATTCCATTAAAAAATCTGCCGTTTCCAGTTACAATAGTCATTTACAAAATTAACAATGTCTACACTATTTCTGATCAATTTGATGTTATTTTAAATGGACAAAAGAATGTACTTTTCTTTCAAAATAAGGACATTTCTTTGTGACCCCAAACTTTTGAATGGTAGTACACATACACTACCAGTCAAAAGTTTGGACACCTACTCATTCAAGCGTTTCTTTATTTGAACTATTTTCTACATTATAGAATAGTGAAGACATCAAAACTATATAATAACATATGGAATCATGTAGTAACCCCAAAAAATTGAATAAACAATTCAAAATGTATTTTAGATTCTTCAAAGCAGCCACCCTTTTCCTTGATGACAGCTTTGCACCCTCTTGACATCATCTTAAGCAGTTTCACCTGGAATGTTTTTCCAACAGTCTTGAAGGAGTTCCCACATATGCTGAGCACTTGCTGGCTGCTTTTCCTTCACCCTGCGGTCCAACTTATCCTAAACCATCTCAATTGGGTTGAGGTTGGGTGATTGTGGAGGCCAGGTCATCGGATGCAGCACTATCACTCCTTCTTGGTCAAATAGCCCTTACATAGCCTGGAGGTGTGTTGGGTCATTGTCCTGTTAAAAAACAAATGATAGTTCCACTATGCGCCAACCAGATGGGATGGCGTATCGCTGCAGAATGCTGTGGTCACCACGCTGGTTAAGTGTGCCTTGAATTCTAAATCAAATCCCTGACAGTGTCACCAGCAAAGCACCATCACACCTCGATGCTTCAGGGTGGGAACCACACATGAGAAGATCATCCGTTCACCTACTCTGCATCTTACAAAGACACGGCGGTTGGAACCAAAAATCTCAAATTTGGACTCAGACCAAAGGACAGATTTCCACCGGTATAATGTCCATTGCTCGTGTTTCTTGGCCCAGGCATGTCTCTTATCGGTGTCCTTTAGTAGTGGTTTCTTTGCAGCAATTCCACCATGAAGGCCTAATGCACGCAGTTGTGCATGTGTCTGTTACTTGAATTCTGAAGCATGTACTTTGAGCTGCAATTTCTGAAGCTGGTGACTCTAATGAACTTATCCTCTGCAGCAGAGGTAACTCTGGGTCTTCCTTTCCTGTGGCGATCCTCATGAGAGCTAGTTTCATCATAGCTCTTGATGGTTTTTGCGACTGCACTTGAAGAAACCTTCCAAGTTCTTGAAATGTTCCGCATTGACTGACCTTCATGTCTTAAAGTAATGATGGACTGTCGTTTCTCTTTGCTTATTTGAGCTGTTCTTGCCATAATATGGACTTGGTCTTTTACCAAATAGGGCCAACTTCTATACACCACCCCTACCTTGTCAAAACACAACTGATTGACTCAAAAGCATTAAGGAAAGAAATTCCACAAGGCACACCTGTTAATTGAATTGCATTCCAGATGACTACCTCATGGAGCTGGTTGAGAGAATGCCAAGAGTGTGCAAAGCTGTCATCAAGGCAAAGGGTGGCTACTTTGAATAATCTCAAAAAACAGACTTTTTTAACACTTTTTTAGTCACTACATGATTCGATATGTGTTATTTCATAGTTTTGATGTCTTCACTATTATTCGACAATGTAGAAAATGGTCAAAATAAAGAAACCTTTGAATGAGTAGATGTGCCCAAACTTTACTGGTACTGCATTATATATCCTTACATAACCTACATTTCCTGTCCTCTAACCCTATTCTGCTTTCAGGTATTAGAGGACACATTCAAAGTTTGAGGAGTTAGCACAGCATGCAAATTGTCATATAACCTGCAAAGAACGCTAAAATATTTTGTTTTCTTATTGGTAGCTGATTTTAATGTATGTTCTATAATCATTCAGTGCTAAGGCAGACAGAATTGGAGAAATACACTTACAATTTCTGGGCATGAGAAATTCTATTCAGAAGAACGTTTATCTGCAAAAATAATATAAAAGGCATTTCAACACACATGCCAAATATTTTAAGGGCTAAACCAGACTAAAGAAGACATTCCAGGGTGGAAAACTACACTGAAACATTAACGTAAATAACTGTGGTGTACAATCGCAGTCTCCTCACCTCGTATTTCTGTCGTCTCGTCTTTTCAGTCAGGTCAAATTTGTCTGACTCAAGCTGGTAAATCCACTCCCACATCTCTTTAGCTCTCTCCCTGAGAAGACACAGAGCATTAGGAGTCAGAGAAAGAGGACTTGTACTCTCAATCGCTGCTCACTCAGGAGAACAAGGAGTTTGATAATGCAAGTGAAGTTTATTGAAGCCTACTATTCCATTTGTAGGTGTAAGAACCAACGCTGGAGATGAGAAGCAGGTACGGGGAGTCAACATTTAATATAGCACAGACATTGACCAGCGTCAGCACCGGGTACCATAACGACATACGAACATTAATCCGGAAGCAGGGAACTGACAGATATAGGGGAGGTAATGACACGGGTGATTGAGTCCAGGTGTGTCCAATAATTGCTGATGCGCGTGACGGTGGAAGGCAGGTGTGCGTAATGATGGTGGCAGGAGTGCATAATGCTGGGAAGCCTGGCGCCTTTGAGTGCCACAGAGGGGGAGCGGGAGCAGGCATGACAGAAGGCTCTGGCTCCGATTTTAAGTATCCCCTTTCACTGCTTCAACAACAGATAATAAATTCCAATCTCTAAGAGGGCATGAATTCCCTTTTCATACTATCATCCTAACCCGAACTGTACTGGGCTAACTCAGTTCTTTTCTTTTCAAATTGTATTTTAATCTTAAACAGCATGGTCCAGGACCTATGGCAGATGCGTAACCAGGCCAGCGCAGTCCAGCTCGGCTCAGCTTGGCTCGGCTCAGTAGTCCGAAAAGGATATCACTGACCTCAGGCCGTCCTCTCTCAGGTTGTCAATAGCGAGGGGTTTGCGCCTCTCCGCCAGTGTCTTCTTCTTGATCTCCCTCCCTGTTTGTCTCTTCCCTCTCCTCTGCTCTGCCTGGGGGGGGGCATCATCACCCACAACTCGATCAGTGAATAAACCAGCACTACGAGGGTTAATTCAGTTAACACATATGTCACACACATTTTCCCTCTTACACATACACACACACACACACGCACAAACTAAAGCACCTTCAGTATATACTGTAAACGCTTACAACCAACAAAGTGTAAGCACTGGTAAAGATTATGCTTAACAGCTATTCCACTTTGTCTCTGCAATATCATTAGCATTCTGACCTTTGCCAAGAAACCCCCAAAGTGAGCCCCCATGTTAGAGAGCACTTTCTTCTTCTTGGCTTCGTCATCCGCCCTTTTCTTGGCTTCCTCGTCCTCTTTCCTCTGCCGCTCTTCCTGAGTAACAAAAGTCGAATCTTTTTACAATAGTTTTATCATATCGACACGTATTCAATTGATTTCTGTGACTAATTGTTTTTGACTGCCAATGCACATTTACAACAGGTGCCTCGATAGTGCTAGCTTAAGCAGTTGCTCTGATTGCGGCTTAGGCCTACCGCAATTCTCGTCTGCCTGTCCCGTTCCTTTTCTGCTCGCACACGCTGCTGCTCCGCTCTCTCTGATCTGCGGTTGTCCTGGAACAGAAACCGAGTGCAGACTCGCCTCGTAATAGCCATTAATTCCTTCATTTATACATACCACTACACTAATCACATATCAGCCTTTCCCCCAAACACATACACATACATTATTCTCGGACATAGACTTGTCCATGGAGAATCAATGTATATACTGTATACACTAGAGAGAGAGAGAGAGAGATGCCTGCAACAAGCACATTAAATGAAACATTAAACAAAACATACAGGATAGAGCGATGGGATGATTGACCTACAATCCTGTCCTTGAGTCCAATGAGCTCTTCCTCTTCTTTCTTCCTCTGATCAAAATGGACGTCGATCAGGGTCTGCAGCTCCAGAAGATCCTTCTCCATTCTTTTCCTGTGGATGTCCTGTCACAAACCAGAGTTAATGAATGCAAGTATTAAATCAATTAAAATGGTCTATATACACATAAGGGACCATTTTCCACAACCCAGGTTAAGTTAACTCCCGGACTAATAAGCATTTACATTGGAGAATATGGAGAATGCTTTTTAGATCAGGACTATGATTAATCTGGGTCTGGGAAACTGTCCGTAAGTGTGATCAGAAAAGTAAAACAAAAACACAGAGATAAAACTCACATGTAGGCTCACGTCAAAGTCCACCCTATCCCCCTCAGGATTTTTGGGGGCAGCGAGCTGGGAGACCATGGGCCTGTAAAACCAGATGACGTAAATGAGTTACATCAGGATTAAACACACTGGCCACCTAAATACCAAACTACTAAATATACTTAAATTGCTACTAAAGTATTTGCCTTTGATAAACTGTGCATGTTGTACTTTGTACTGTAAATATACATTCAATTCAATTTGTTCTATTTAATTATATGCTTTGTATTCAGATACAATATGAAATCAAACTTCAATAGACGGTTTTACCAGATACAAATTAGGCCTAGTCCTGTACTAAAAGGTGCTTTCAATGAAGATTCTCCATTGAGAATATTTTTGTTGTCCAGCACTAGGCCTAATCTGTCTGGGAAACCAGCCCCAAGTGTTCTGTGTCATGACAGAGCAAATCCTCAAAAGAAAAAGAAACACGACTTAATTCACAAATTTCGCAGCAACTGTTGACTTGTGAAGACAGACATACTTGTATTTAGGACGCTCCTCTTCTTCTTAGTACATGGAGTGGAAGAAATGACAGAGAAAATCAATATCAAACCAAAACACAACTAATAGTTTGCGATGGTCGATTTCAACTTCCTTGTAGGTAATTGGGTTGAGTGGGACTGGGGATATCATCCTTCAAATTCGTTTTTTCAAATGAGAAATAAATGAGAAACAGATATTACACACCAACAATTAACATGTTTACAATGGTTACAAACTATTACAAAATAGGTAGGAGGGGAGAAAGGGAAAGTCCGACAGCATTAGAAGATACTTGAAGTCAGTCAGGTATGTTTGTGCACAACTGTGGCGTGTAGTCATGGGTGCCAAAAAATTGACCAAGATAAAAAACCCATACAAAATAACTTATCTTTCGTCTCAATGTGTTTCATAAATGTTCTTCAATTCACAAGAGGCTGTTTCGCACCGGTGAAGGCATACGAGCGAACATAACAGCGCCCCTCTGTTTCAGTATGTATAGCCTATCTATCTGATGCTCTCTGGTCAAAAATAGTATGACATTGTTGCTGCCCGTAGCATTGAATGCAAGGGAATCCAGCGAGCAAAAAAGTATCAAATAATAGCCAATCAGCCAATGAGTTAAACTGAGTGAGCTCAGCTGTGAATGGTCCTGGCGCACCAAAAAAAAAAGGAGTCAAGGGAAACCAGTTTGAAGCCAAACATTGACAGAAAAAAACTAGAATTGTTGCGTCTTGTTGTGTCTATGTCCTCCGGTGGCTAGCGAGCTCAAATCGTCCCTTTCTTAAATTAGCCATGGATGGAGATAAGGATTTGAGCTTGTGGTTTTACTTTATTCTCCATACTGGCCAATGATTATAATGGCGATTCTGATCCAACCATAAATTCATACATTGTGCCCCTGGCCTTAGAGGATGGCAGTTCAACATGTATCTAGATGGATGTAGTAGACTAATGATAACTAGCTGGCCTGGCGCATCGTTGCTCATGAAATGAAGTTAGGCTAGCGAGCAAGCATTTTAGCCAGATAGCCTAGCACAACAAAAACTAAAAGCATGTACTGTATAACAGAGTCATAGCCTGTTTAGAGAACATGAAAGAGGTGGATGGGCATTGGCGTTTCTCTACAAGTAGGGTGAGTCAGCATGATTTTCTACTTCCAATCACACACACCACAGACAACACACACACACACAGAAATCAATAACATGGACAGCCACATCATATTTAGCTTACATTGATTGTAGTAAATCCTTTTTGGTATCTTTTAGTTGTCATTGTATTAGACTAAGCAGCATACGTGATTAGATGATGTTGAAATGTTGAAGTTGAAAGGGCGCTGGAATAGTGGAGGCAGCGCCTGTTTTCTTTGCAATTTTTTAAATATATTTTTTTAATTGAACCTTTAACTAGGCAAGTCAGTTAAGAACAAATTCTTATTTACAATGACGGCCTACACCGGGCAAACCCAGGCGACGCTGCCCTATGGGACTCCCAATCACGGACGGTTGTGTCACAGACTGGACTTGCGGTAACTCTCCGTGGTTCTAAATCAATATTCTTTTAATAGTCTGAAAATGTCATAAACATTCACTTTCTTGACCATGTTGTAGGTCATGTAACTGTTTGTTACATGCAATATGCTTTGTGGACTTCACCCGACAGATTTTGCTCTCCGGTTTTGTGATGAAACAAAAGGCGTGTCTTCTTCTTATTGTCTCGGCCTTAGGCCAATATATCATGGTGGAAAGGCATATGAACTAACAGGTTAAAGAGCAAATAACACAATTGATCACAATACATACAGCAGGTTGTAATATTGATTTTCAATTCCCGAGGATTTTACCCACACACCACCTGAATATGAGGTTGACAGACAGAACAAAATACTATGTCTCTGAGTTTCCAGATAGTGGATTCAACATGGTGGTAAAGTGTATGAGCAGGCCCTTTGTTTTAACATATTCAAGGAGGATTATTATGTTCACCCCTCCCATGGGCAGGGCCAGCAGCAAGAAGCAGAGTCACAATCATATGTCCCTTCTAGAGAGATTGGTTGAGGGCATTCACTGTCATGTTTCAGGGGGTCTAAATGGAGTAATAATATCGGGACGATGTGTAATATCAAGGATCATGTTGACATAAAGTCGTGACTCACCTCCTTCCTCCTCGTCCTCTGTGGAGCGAGTAGGTGAGAAGAAAATAACAGATAAGAGAGGAATGGGTGACATTGAGACAACGAAACAAGACAAGTGACAGAAAATGCCCTTACCCTCCCGCTGATCCCTTAAAAAAAAAGAGAAAAGATGCATTATCAGTTTTAAATACATATGCACAACAGAGTATTAAAATGTAGTTATAGAATATCACTAACAGTTCTTTGAATTAGAATAGTTGACGATTACTCACTCATTCTCTTCCTCTACATCAGACATAGTTACTCTGGAGAGAGAGAGAGAGAGAGAGAGAGAGAGAGAGAGAGAGGAGAGAGAGAGAGAGAGAGATAGATGCGAGCCACAAACACATGAAACAAAACGTACAAGCCTCAGATGACCATTAGGAGAAACTAAAGCATTTAACTAAGCAAAGGATCACGACCTCACTGTAAAGTGACTGAATTAACTGTTTTAGCAGTGGGTGAAATGAGTAGCCAGGTAAACGTGGGAAGATGTTTTTTATTGCGAAGGTCGAGATGAGGGAAAGACCACTGTAAATAATGGAATAGAAGGGGACAGAGAGGGTGAGGTTGTGGCGGTATCAAGTTGCCCGGGATAAGAGGGGCATCAGCCGCTGAATTTCCACTCAGTTGATTTAATTTACAAGAGTGACGGCAAGATGGAGAGATTTGGATGGGCCCCATGCCACGATTTACACTAGCCAAGTCAATTATGATAACTTTATCGCCTTGCACCGGGCTGGATTGTGGAGATAGCTTAAACACATAAAGTCACAATGTAAACAAGACCTGTATTGCTATGATACAGTCAGGTCCAAAATTATTTACACCCTCGATAAAGATGAGCAAAAAAGACTGTATAAAAGGAATTCTACAAATAGATAGAGCTAGATAGATAGATAGATAGATAGATAGATAGATAGATAGATAGATAGATAGATAGATAGATAGATAGATAGATAGATAGATAGATAGATAGATAGATAGATAGATAGATAGATAGATAGATAGATAGATAGATAGATAGATAGATAGATAGATAGATAGACAACCTCAGAGCTGAGGTTGAAAAGCCATAACACATACATTCTTTCAACAACAGGTCATGATCAATAATATCAAAGGCTGCACTGAAATCTAACAGTATAGCTCCCACAATCTTCTTATTGTTAATTTCTTTCAACCAATCATCAGTAATTTGTGTGAGTGCAGTACATGTTGAGTGCCCTTCTCTATAAGCATGCTGAAAGTCAGTTGTTAATTTGTTTACAGAGAAATAGCATTGCATTTGGTCAAACACAATTCTTTCCAACAGTTTGCTAAGAGCTGGCAGCACGCTTATAGGTCTGCTGTTAGAACCAGTAAAGGCCGCATTACCACTCTTGGGTAGCGGAATTGCTTTGGCTTCCCTCCAGGCCTGAGGACAAAGACTTTCCTCTAGGCTCAGATTAAAGATATGACAGAGAGGAGTGGCTATAGAGTCAGCTACCATCCTCAGTAGCTTTCCATCTAAGTTGTCAATGCGAGGAGGTTTGTCATTAACAATAATTTGATCGATAACAATACTTTTGACACCTCTCCCTCTCACAGTTCAAACTTGCCATGCTTTTCTTTCATTATTTGTTTTTTTATGCATGAATATGATGGCTCACTGTTCGTAGTTGGCATTTCCTGCCTAAGTTTGCCCACTTTGCCGATGAAGTAATCATTCAAATAATTGGCAACATCAAATGGTTTTGTGATGAATAAGCCATCTGATTCGTTGAAAGATGGAGTTGAATTTGTCTTTCTACGCATAATTTAATTTAAAGTACTCCAAAGTTTTTTTTTACATCATTCTTTATATCATTGATCTTGGCATCATAATACAGTTTCTTCTTCTTTTTCTCAATTTGCAGTAGGTCAGCCAGTCAGATATGAAACTAGACTTATTAGCTATCTCTTTCAATCATACAGTTTTTCAATTCCTCATCAATCCATGGAGCCTTAACAGTTCTAACAGTCAGATTCTTTAGTGCAGTGTCTGGCTGCTCCTTATTAATCACATCAGACCAACAAATATTTTTAACACCATCCACATAAGAGTCACAGCAAAATATTTTGTATGATCTCTTATATACTATTTTAGGCCCAGCGTTTGGAACTTTGGCTTTCCTGGATATAGCCACCACATTGTGATCACTGCCTCCAATGGGTAAGGATACAGCTTTAGAACAAAGTTCTTCAATATTAGTAAAAATGTGACCGATACATGTTGATTACCTTTTTCCTGTAGTGTTTGTAAACACCCTGATAGGTTGATTAATACTCTGAACCAGATTACAGGTACTGGTTACAGTGAGAAGCTTCTTCTTGAGCAGACAGTTTGATGAAAACCAGTCAATATTCAGCTCCCCAATAAAGTAGACCTCTCTGTTTACATCACATACTTGTACACTATCAAGCATTTCACACATATTATTTAGATACTGACTGTTAGCCCTTGGAGGACTATAGCAACACCCCAAAAGAAAAGCCTTTAGACGTGCCAAGTGAACCTGCAACCACAACACTTCAATAACACTTGACACATTGGGAGGGATCTTATCCTCCATACAGAATCTTTCCAGATCCTTGACACTTAGATTGCACACAGGTGGACTTTATTTAACTAATTATGTGACTTCTGAAGGTAATTGGTTGCACCAGATCATATTTAGGGGAGTCAGAGAAAAGGGGGTGAATACATACACACACACACCACTTTTCGGTTTTTAGTTTTTATCATTCTTTGAAACAAGTTAGTTTTTTCATTTCACTTCACCAATTTGGACTATTTTGTGTATGTCCATTTCATGAAATCCAAATAAAAATCAATTTAAATTACAGGTTGTAATGCAACAACATAGGAAAAACGCCAAGGGAGATTAATACTTTTGCAAGGCACTGTATTTGTGGATTTTTACGTGTGCTTGAGGTTATTGTCTTGCTGGAAGATCCACTTGCGGCCAAGTTTCAGCCAGGTTTTTTGGGCTAAAATGGTGTCCTTGTACTGTGTAAAGCTTATGATGCAGTTAACCTTAAAGAGGGCCCCAGGACCATCAATGACCCACCAAACCATATTTTAGAGTATGTATGGGTTTCTTTTCTGCATATGCATTCTCATGTTGACACCAAACCCACCGCTGGTGTGCGTGGCCAAAGAGCTGCATTTTCATGTCATCCAATAAATGTAAACGCCTGAAGTTTGCTAAACGACATTGGCACTTAGATTGGAACCAGTGCTCTGGTCATATGACATGAAAATAGAGCTCTTTGGCCATCTCATAAAACAATTTAGAAAAAGCTCAGTGCTGTTATCCTCACAAGTTAAGGTATTGAAAGTTATTGAAAAAAAGGGTGCCGATATATTTTTGAGAAACAAAACATGAATACTTGTTAAACAAAATCTATTTTTCTGAGAAATTGTATTAGTATAAAATAATATAATTTTGTAATTTTTTGGAGCATACAATATAGCTCAGTTTTTGTATTATTAAGTTGTATACAGTCTTTTTCGCTAATTCTTTTCAAGGGTGCCAATAATTTAGAACCTGACTGTATATCACATGAATTTTCTCCCTTTTAAACATAATTTGGAAGCCAATTCATATCCCAGTTATTTGTTATTTCAATAGGTTTGAATGTAAAGTCTACTTTATATACTGTAGGAGATCCTGTATGTAGTCAGATTCAAAATTAGATTAATATTCATATAGGCCTAGCCTATACAGATTTAATGATTCATAAACATCCAGATCAATGCAGACCAGACAGCAGAACAATGAGACCATTTTTTGACACCATCCCCAGATTACCCACAGTCAACAACTGGAGAGCTGCCTAGACCAACTTCCTTTGAGAGCATTAACTTGGAAGATCAAGGAATCAAGCCGGTTGAGTCATTTCTATCCCTCTATAGTTGGCATTTAGCCCTGACCTCAATGGATCAGTATGTGTGACTGAACAAACATGGTGCTGGAACGAACGACAGACAGAGGATTGGGGAAGGATCACATCACATTGCTTCGTTATTTCAGTGTGTTAAGTCGGTTAAAGACACACAGACTGACAGACAGACAAACTGACAGATAGATGGAAAGACATTCAGACAGACAGAGCCAGGTGAATAATCACTTAGAGCAGGGATGGCCAACTGCAGTCCTCGGAGGTCGGACTGGTGTCACACTTTTTCTCCATCCCTAACAAGCACAGCTGATTAAACTAATTGTATTCTAATCTGAAGATCATGATTAGTTGATTATTGGAGTCAGGTGTGTTAGCTGGGGCTGGGGCAAAAGTGTGACACTAATCTGAAGATCATGATTAGTTGATTATTGGAGTCAGGTGTGTTAGCTGGGGCTGGGGCAAAAGTGTGACACTAATCTGACCCCCGAGGACTGGAATTGCCCATCCCTAATTTAGAGCAACAGTGGTTTGAATGTCATTACAGTAAAACACCCGTGCCAGGTTTCATGCAAAGGCTTGTTGCAGTGCTGCACACTGCATTACTGGCAATGTGCCTATGAAAGGCAATTTCCCCAACGTTCGATGAGATTGCATTAATGGCAAATGCTCCCGACGTCGGGCTCAAACATCGTTGCAACACGCCCATGAATGAATCCCGGCCTTTGTTTTAGGTGCACATACTGTAACAAACTGTTAAACATAGAAAACACATGAACACAAGTTCATATGCACATACAGTGCTTCCAGTCTGGCAGATGCTAGAGGTTGAAGGAACATTCCGTACAATATTTTGTTTTGCTCATCCAACTACTTCCATGCCAAGTAACTTCAGGAAAGACATAGCGCTCAACCACAAAAAGCAATTGCTGGCATCAACACCACATATTAATTCACGACAGCAGACAAATTTCTCAGACGTATACAGTTCTTGTGGGAATAACTTACTCTCAGGTACTTCTAGCGACAGAGTCGCTGTAGCTACAGTTGCTATGGCCTGACATCAAGCAACATTCAAACATAACATGTTGAAAACAATGAAAACGGTGAGAAGTCTTACCAGACCCAAGAATAAAGATGGAAAAAAGACAATGGTGCTTACTGGCGATGAGAGAAGAGCTGGAGAGCGCAGAACTGACTGGGGCTTATATAGTGAATAGGGGGTCCAGGGGAGAGAGTGTGAGTGTGTGTGTGTGTGTGTGTGTGTGTGTGTGTGTGTGTCTGTGTCTGTGTGTGTGTGTGTGTGTGTGCCTGTGTGTGTGTGTGAGTGAGTGTGCCTGCTTGTGTGTGTGACAGAGGGGACTGGCTTGATTATTGGAGGATTTTGGGTGCAAACTGAGGTCTGATAGGCAGGATAATGAGTCACAGGGATCAACGTTCCCATCTGAAACAAGAGACAACGGAACAGGTGGAGGGATAGACAGACAGAGGGTACGACCACTTGCCTGGCTACCCATCCACATTGCTCCGGCCAACTGACGTTCTTCTCCACAATGATTCTGGATTTGCCTCCCTCCCCGAAGATTTGGAGAACGCAAACACATTCGGACCATTCTGATTTGTCCAAGAAACCAATGGGTTGGGCCAGAGCTTTGATACTCTGATTGGTTCGATTTATTAGAGACCATTCAATCGCTAATTCCAATGTTTTCTACAATGCCCCTCATTTTGAAGTCACACAATCGACATCTAGGATGGCAGTTTCACACTGGATGTATGTAGCGATTGATAGAGGGAAAGGGAAAGGGGATATCTAGTCAGTTGCACAACTGAATGCATTCAACCTAAATTTAACCCAACCCCTCTGAATCAGAGCAGCGGAAATAAATTCAGGGTGAGCAGTCAGGCAAGACGACGGCAGGGAGGATGAGAAAAGGGAGGATGGTGGTACAAACAGAAGAGGAACTGAAAACAGAAGGTAGAGGAGAGTAGACAGTGAAACAAAAACAGTGTAACAGTGTAGCTTCCATCCCTCTCCTCGCCCCTACCTGGGCTCGAACCAGGAACACATCGACAACAGCCACCCTTGAAGCATTGTTACCCATCGATCCACAAAAGCCACGGCCCTTGCAGGGCAAGGGGAACAACTACTTCAAGGTCTCAGAGCGAGTGACATCACCGATTGAAACGCTATTAGCGCACACCCCGCTAACTAGCTAGCTAATAATTAACAGGCACCGCATTGATTATACGCAACGCAGGAGAAGCTAGATAAACTAGTAATATCATCAACCATGTGTAGTTAACTAGTGATTATGTTAAGATTGATTGTTTTTATAAGATAAGTTTAAGGCTAGCTAGCAACCTACCTTGGCGTCTTGCTGCACTCGCGTAACAGGTAGTCAGCCTGCCACGCAGTCTCCTCATGGAGTGCAATGTAATCGGCCACAATCGGTGTCCAAAAATGCAGATTACCGATTGTTATGAAAACTTTAAATCGGCCCTAATTAATCGGTCATTCCGATTAATCAGTCGACATCTACTGGAGACCAATATTCCCTCTAAGCTGCGTGCCTCCGTGGGCATGCAGTAGCTCAGAAACTGCCTCCAGCTCCACTGGGACTGCCATACAGAAGAAATATCAGCCCACGCAGAGAAGCACGAGACTGAACTTCACTCAACTTTCTTGAGCAGTGGTCACCAACTGATCATGAACTTCACTCAACTTTCCTTAGCAGTGGTCACCAACCGGTCAATCATGATCGACTGGTCGATCTACAAGACATTCCTAGTCAATCGGCAAACATTTCTGTTAAACATCCAACGATAAACCCTTGTGTTCCTATATTTTTTTATTCGTCTCGGGCTGTTGCTGGTAGGTGCACCCAATTCAGCTGCTCTGCTCCCCGGGTAGGCAAAATGTTGCCATTTTCAACAATTTTATTTATCTGAAGGTACAAACTCTGCCTTCCCAGCAGGCCGGGAGAGCAAATCAAGTGCGCTATAAGCCTACTGCTGGCCAATCGGATGGCTCAGATTATCATGTCTGCAGTAAAGTAGCAGGCATAAAAGAAAGCTACAGCAAAGTTGAAACTGAGAGATTTCAAAACGTTTAAAACCATAGCTGTGTTCGAATACTCATACTTACCGCACTAACCATACTATTTGTGACATTAATTAAGTATGTAGTATGCTTATTGGCAGTGGTGGGAAAAGTACCCAATTGTCATACTTGAGTAAAAGTAAAGATACCTTAATAAAAAGTTACTCAAGTAAAAGTGAAAGTCACCCTGTAAAATACTACTTGAGTAAAAATCTAAAAGTATTTGGTTTTAAATATACTGTGAGCAGGCCAAGTAATTGGGCGTCACTCTAAAGCGGGAAGGTGGAATAAACGAGTCAGGAGTAGGTTTTCTTGATTGAACACAGTTCTCTATTGAGGGCATTTGGTCAACACAAACACTCCAACATAATCAATGAAAATCTTCCAAGGAAAACCATCTTCTCCAGATGAAACAGGAACACAATAGGATTATCTTTAAACTACAACAAAAAGTAACGGGATTGTCACCGTTTTAGTGGTTCTTCCTGGATAGCTCCTCTCTCTCGGTGGCCATCTTCCAGAGATAGTTTTCCCCTCCCCTTTCCCCTCTCTGCTGGTTCCATTCTCTCTCTTATAGGGGAAGGAGAGTATGTCATTAGTACCGTCAGCTGTGCTTAATTGCCTCTGGTTACCTTGTCTCCCATGCCTTGTTGGGCTACTATCCATGAGCCCAGCCTGCCCTCTGGTGGTCCTTCCACATACCTTCCCCCCCAGGACCGAACCGGAGGGTCGGGCGCCAGACGCACCGTCTTGGTCGCGTCGGGACAGCGCGTCTGTATTCCCGTTCCTCGATCCGGCCCTGTGGATGACATGGAAAGAGAACGGTTGTAAAGACAAAAACCATCTGGCTATTCTGTTGTTATTGTTTCTCTTACCAGCCATCCACGTGAGGGGCGCATGGTCAGTAACTAATGCAAACCTCCGACCCAGTAGGTAGTACCGGAGATAATCGAGGGCCCACTTGATGGCTAAGGCCTCTTTCTCTACGTTCGCTCGCATACCTCTGTTCCCGATCGCTGAGCTTCCTACTAATGAAGAGAATCGGCTTCTCTGCTTCACCTTTACCCTGAGGTAGTACGGCCCCGAGCCCTGTATCCGAGGCGTCGACCTGCACAATGAACTCTTGTGAGAAGTCCGGAGCCTGTAGAACGGGATCAGAACACAGGCCATCTTTTAGCAATTGAAAGGCCTCTTCCGTCTCGTCTTTCCACTCTACCTGGTTTGGCAGGTTTTTCCTGATGAGGTTTGTGAGGGGGTTAGCGATAGTTGCATATCCCGGGATAAAACGGCGATAATATCCTGTTATCCCTAAGAAGGCCCAAACGTCTCGCTTGGTCCGGGGTCGAGGCCCGTCACAAATTGCCCTGGTCTTCTCTGCCTGTGGGCGTATTTTCCCATTCCCCACGGTGTACCCCAGGTATTCCGCTTCGAACAGGCCCAGGCAGCATTTATTTGGATTGGCTGTCAACCCTGTGGCTTCCAAACTCACGAGCACCGCCCGTAATCGCAGGAGGTGACTATCCCAGTCCTCGCTGTGGATGACCACATCGTCTATGTACGCCGCTGCATACTCTTGAGAATGGCATCCATGAGGCGTTGGAAAGTTGCATCGGCACCATGCAGTCCGAAGGGCATCCTCACATACTGGAAAAGACCCTCTGGGGTGGCGAAGGCAGTCTTTGGGTGATCCTCCGGAGCCACCGGCACTTGCCAATATCACTTCGTCAAATCCAGGGTAGTGATGAACTTGGCCTTTCCTAAGCGCTCCAAGAGTTCATCCACGCGGGGCATGGGATACGCATCGAATGTAGAGATGGCATTCACGCCCCTAAAGTCGTTGCAGAGTCTCATACTACCATCGGATTTGGGGACCAGGACTATGGGACTGGACCACTCACTCGTCGAGGGCTTGATCACGCCCATCCTCAACATCTCCCTCACCTCTTTCTTAGCGATAACTCGGCGAGCCTCAGGAATCCTGTAAGGGCGGATATGCACCTTCTTGCCGGGTTCAGTGTGGATATGGTGGAACAGGACATCTGTTTGTCCTGGGAATGGAGAGAATATTCGACCGAAGTTCATAATCAGCTTGTCTAGCTGTCTTGACTGCTCCGGTAGGAGAGTTTGGCCACGGCGCACCTGTGGTAGAGCCTCCTCTTTTCCTTTGCCCTCCAGGGCCATCAAAGCCACCTCCTCCTCTCGTCCATGGTACGTCTTCAGCAGGTTTATGTGATAGAGTTGGACCTTCTTCCTTATGTCAGGTTGCTTGATGAGGTAATTGACCGGTGAGACCCTTTTCATTACCTCGTAGGGCCCCCTCCACTGCGCCAGCAAGCGATGCTCAGCCGTGGGCACAAGCACCATCACTTTCTCTCCCACGGTGAACTCACAGGGGGTCGCGGACTTATCATAGGCCCGGCCTTGGGTCCTTTGGGCCTTCTCTATATGCTCCTTGACTATGGGCCACACTGCTGACAGGCGGTCTCTCATCAGGGTAACGTGTTCTATTGTGGATGATCGAAAGGGGCATGGTTGGGTCTCCCAGGTCTCCTTGGCTAAGTCGAGGATTCCTCGACAGGGTCTGCCATAGAGCAATTCAAACGGAGAGAATCCAGTGGATGCCTGGGGTACTTCTCGCAGGGCAAACATTAAGTGTGGGAGAAGCATGTCCCAGTTTTTCCCGTCTCGGGACACCACTCTTCTCAACATGCTTTTAATCGTTTTGTTCAAGCGTTCACACAACCCGTCTGTTTGAGGGTGGAATATGCTTGTACGTATCTGTTGAACCTGATATAACCGACATAAGTCCTTCATCAACCGGGACATGAACGGGGTTCCTTGATCGGTTAAGATCGTCTTGGGGAGGCCCACACGAGAGAACATCAGGAATAACTCCTTGGCAATTCCCTTTGACGACATGTTACGCAGGGGTATGGCCTCCGGGAACTTGGTAGCGTAATCTATAAGAACTAGGATGTACTCGTGTCCTCTGGCGGATTTTGGGAGGGGTCCTACGAGGTCCATAGCTATGCGTTCAAAGGGAGTCTCTATGATGGGGAGAGGAATCAAAGGGTTACGTAGGTGTGGCCGTGGGGCTGTACGTTGACATTGATCACACGTCCTACAATACCTGGCCACATCCCGGGTGACCCGGGGCCAATAGAATCTCTGCATGATTCTGTCAATAGTCTTGTCTCGTGCCAGGTGTCCTCCTAGGACGTGGGAATGGGCTAACTGTAGAACTGTATCCCTGTATGGGCTAGGCACCATTAGTAATTCCTAGTTTTCCCCCCTTCGTCGAACGACCCAGTATAAGAGACCCCGCCTGATTGCATAGTAAGGAAGAGGGGGCTCACCTGATCCATCGACGTTCCTCCCGTCGATCACCTTCACCTTCCTCATGGCCTCCCTTAGGTCTGGGTCTCTGTGCTGCGAGGTGCCGAACTGTCCCTTTAATTCCTGGGGAAGGTCGACCTCGGTAGAGGGATGTGGAGGTTGTTCCCCATCCCCATCAGGGGTGACCGAGGAGAATCCCTTCCAGGTTCCCTCCTTGGATGGAGCTTCAAATATATCCCTTAGCGCCTGGTTGCTCCTTCCTTCCTGCGTTGTGTATAACCCTTCACATGTGTCTTCATCGGCGGTTTCCTGGAATATCTGTCGTAAACGTTGGGTCGCTATTTCTTCCTCTGCTGCAGAGGATGAGGACGCGGCTACGTCTCCTTGTAGGACTACTACCTCGGGCTTGGATTTTCTCTTCTTTCCTGTCCCCCTTCTTCCCGTGCATAACGTCATCTGCCGAAGCTCCTTATATAGGGGACAGTCTCTCCCGATCAATAATGGCACCTTCAGCTGGGGCACTTTCCCTGCCCTGACTGTACACCTTCCTTTTGGAGTGAGAATAGGCAGATTCACAGTGGGGTAATAGTGGGTGTCTCCATGGATACAGGATACGGCTACTTTGTCTGGTAGCAGTGTTGCGGAGGTCACCATCCGCTCCTCTACTAACGTAACCATACTTCCCGAGTCGAGAATAGCTACCACATCTTGTCCTTCGACTCGCATCGGAATCTCTGAGGCTGGAGCTATCTCTGCTAACCAACAGTGTTGATCCAGCCCCCTCAAAACGGGATGTGTGGGGATAGGCTGTGATGACTCCGTGACCATGGGCTCATCCTTGCTAGGACATTGTGGAGCATAATGGTCGGGAGACTGACATTTATAACACCGACCCTGCTGTGTGGTGGCTGACTTCTCCCACCTCCGGGGGGAGCTTGGACGTTTCGGTGGTGGGCGCGCCGGGGTGAGTCATGGTACGGGATTGGAAGACTCCTTCCGTTCCTCCTTGTCACTTTTTAACAACTCCCCTGTAGACCGATATGTTTCCACCGCCTGGGCTATGTCGTCGGCTGACAACGGATTGGCTTGCCCCACAACCCTTTTTAAGTCACTGGGTAATTCTCTCAACATCTTGTCCACTACGAGAGTCTCTATCACATGTCCTACTCCCTTTCCAGGTTCTAGCCACCGTTTCGTCAGTCGTATTAATGCAAAGATCTGGGCACGGACGGGTTGATCAGCTGTATAGGTCCATTGATGGAACTTTACAGCCCTATCTCTGGCAGTCAGCTGGTACCGGGACAGGATCTCGGTTTTTAGTCGCCCATAGTCCGCAGCTTCACGGGAATCCAGGTCAAAATAGGCTTCCTGAACCACCCCGGTCAAAAGAGGGGCTAATGTGCTCGCCCATTCTGTGGGCGGCCACTCTTCCAAGGTGGCCGTCCTTTCGAAGGTCATGAGGAAGGCCTCAATATCATCCTCCTTGGAGAGACGAGGTAAGATGGCGTGGTTTGAAGACTTCCGGCGCCGACAGAGATGGCCGCCTCGCTTCGCGTTCCTAGGAAACTATGCAGTTTTTTGGTTTTTTTTACGTGTTATTTCTTACATTAGTACCCCAGGTCATCTTAGGTTTCATTACATACAGTCGAGAAGAACTACTGAATATAAGATCAGCGTCAACTCACCATCAGTACGACCAAGAATATGACTTTCACGAAGCGGATCCTGTGTTCTGCCTTTCAACCAGGACAACGGAATGGATCCCAGCCGGCGACCCAAAAAAACGACTCCGTAAAAGAGGGAAACGAGGCGGTCTTCTGGTCAGAGTCCGGAGAGGGGCACATCGTGCACCACTCCCCAGCATTCTTCGCGCGAATGTCCAGTCTCTTGACAACAAGGTTGATGAAATCCGAGCAAGGGTAGCATTCCAGAGGGACATCAGAGACTGTAACGTTCTTTGCTTCACGGAAACATGGCTCACTGGAGAGACGCTATCGGAGGCAGTGCAGCCAGCGGCTTTCTCCACACATCGCGCAGACAGAAACAAACAACTTTCTGGTAAGAAGAGGGGCGGGGGCGTATGCCTTATGGCTAACGAGACGTGGTGTGATGACAGAAACATACAGGAACTCAAATCCTTCTGTTCACCTGATTTAGAATTCCTCACAATCAAATGTAGACCGCATTATCTACCAAGAGAATTCTCTTCGATTATAATCACAGCCGTATATATTCCCCCCCAAGCAGACACATCGATGGCTCTGAACGAACTTTATTTGACTCTTTGCAAACTGGAATCCATACATCCTGAGGCTGCATTCATTGTAGCTGGGGATTTTAACAAGGCTAATCTGAAAACAAGACTCCCTAAATTGTATCAGCATATCGACTGCGCAACCAGGGCAGGAAAAACCTTGGATCATTGTTACTCTAACTTCCGCGACGCATATAAGACCCTGCCCCGTATTCCTTTCGGAAAAGCTGACCACGACTCCATTTTGCTGATCCCTGCCTACAAACAGAAGCTAAAACAAGAAGCTCCCACGCTGAGGTCTGTCCAACGCTGGTCCGACCAAGCTGATTCCACACTCCAAGACTGCTTCCATCACGTGGACTGGGATATGTTTCGTATTGCGTCAGACAGCAACATTGACGAATACGCTGATTCAGTGTGCGAGTTCATTGCGTTGAAGATGTCGTTCCCATAGCAACGATTAAAACATTCCCTAACCAGAAACCGTGGATTGATGGCAGCATTCGCATGAAACTGAAAGCGCGAACCACTGCTTTTAATCAAGGTGACTGGTAACATGACTGAATACAAAAAGTGCAGTTATTCCCTCCGCAAGGCTATCAAACAAGCTAAGCGTCAGTATAGAGACAAAGTAGAATCTCAATTCAACGGCTCAGACACAAGAGGTATGTGGCAAGGTCTACAGTCAATTACGGACTACAAGAACAAAACCAGCCCAGTCACGGACCAGGATGTCTTGCTCCCAGGCAGACTAAATAACTTTTTGCCACTGACACGGCCTGCAACGAAAACATGCGGCCTCTCCTTCACTGCAGCCGAGGTGAGTAAAACATTTAAACGTGTTAACCCTCGCAAGGCTGCAGGCCCAGACGGCATCCCCAGCCGCGCCCTCAGAGCATGCGCAGACCAGCTGGCTGGTGTGTTTACGGACATATTCAATCGATCCCTATACCAGTCTGCTGTTCCCACATGCTTCAAGAGGGCCACCATTGTTCCTGTTCCCAAGACAGCTAAGGTAACTGAGCTAAACGACTACCGCCCGTAGCACTCACTTCCGTCATCATGAAGTGCTTTGAGAGACTAGTCAAGGACCATATCACCTCCACCCTACCTGACACCCTAGACCCACTCCAATTTGCTTACCGCCCAAATAGGTCCACAGACGATGCAATCTCAACCACACTGCACACTGCCCTAACCCATCTGGACAAGAGGAATACCTATGTGAGAATGCTGTTCATCGACTACAGCTCGGCATTTAACACCATAGTACCCTCCAAGCTCGTCATCAAGCTCGAGACCCTGGGTCTCGACCCCGCCCTGTGCAACTGGGTACTGGACTTCCTGACGGGCCGCCCCCAGGTGGTGAGGGTAGGCAACAACATCTCCATCCCGCTGATCCTCAACACTGGGGCCCCACAAGGGTGCGTTCTGAGCCCTCTCCTGTACTCCCTGTTCACCCACGACTGCGTGGCCACGCACGCCTCCAACTCAATCATCAAGTTTGCGGACGACACAACAGTGGTAGGCTTGATTACCAACAACGACGAGACGGCCTACAGGGAGGAGGTGAGGGCCCTCGGAGTGTGGTGTCAGGAAAATAACCTCACACTCAACGTCAACAAAACTAAGGAGATGATTGTGGACTTCAGGAAACAGCAGAGGGAACACCCCTATCCACATCGATGGAACAGTAGTGGAGAGGGTAGTAAGTTTTAAGTTCCTCGGCATACACATCACAGACAAACTGAATTGGTCCACTCACACAGACAGCATCGTGAAGAAGGCGCAGCAGCGCCTCTTCAACCTCAGGAGGCTGGAGAAATTCGGCTTGTCACCAAAAGCACTCACAAACTTCTACAGATGCACAATCGAGAGCATCCTGGCGGGCTGTATCACCGCCTGGTACGGCAACTGCTCCGCCCACAACCGTTAAGGCTCTCCAGAGGGTAGTGAGGTCTGCACAACGCATCACCGGGGGCAAACTACCTGCCCTCCAGGACACCTACACCACCCGATGTTACAGGAAGGCCATAAAGATCATCAAGGACAACAACCAACCGAGCCACTGCCTGTTCACCCCGCAACACACTGACTCAACTCCAGCCACTTTAATAATGGGAATTGATGGGAAATGATGTAAAATATATCACTAGCCACTTTAAACAATGCTACCTAATATAATGTTTACATACCCTACATTATTCATCTCATATGTATACGTATATACTGTACTCTATATCATCTACTGCATCCTTATGTAATTACATGTATCACTAGCCACTTTAACTATGCCACTTTGTTTACATACTCATCTCATATGTATATACTGTACTCGATACCATCTACTGTATCTTGCCTATGCTGCTCTGTACCATCACTCATTCATATATCTCTAGGTACATATTCTTATCCCCTTACACTGTGCATAAGACAGTAGTTTTGGAATTGTTAGTTAGATTACTTGTTGGTTATTACTGCATTGTCGGAACTAGAAGCACAAGCATTTCGCTACACTCGCATTAACATCTGCTAACCATGTGTATGTGACAAATACATTTGATTTGATTTGATTTGAGCAGCCGCTCTTGGCTTAACTCTAGGTTCTTCTCGTCGGCTCAGCTGTTGTTGCAGGAGTTCTATGGTTGTCTGCTGTGCCATGATCAATTGTTGTAGTAGGGCGTTATCCATCGTTCTTGAATGGTTCCTCCGGGTCTACTGGAAGAATCTTGATGTACTCACTTATCCTTGTGTCACTCGTCCACCTAATGCCCGCATTCTCCACCAATGTGAGCGGGCCAAGTAATTGGGCGTCACTCTAAAGCGGGAAGGTGGAATAAACGAGTCAGGAGTAGGTTTTCTTGATTGAACACAGTTCCCTATTGAGGGCATTTGGTCAACACAAACACTCCAACATAATCAATGAAAATCTTCCAAGGAAAACCATACATCTTCTTCTCCAGATGAAACAGGAACACAATAGGATTATCTTTAAACTACAACAAAAAGTCACGGGATTGTCACCGTCTTAGTGGTTCTTCCTGGATAGCTCCTCTCTCTCGGTGGCCATCTTCCAGAGATAGTTTTCCCCTCCCCTCTCTGCTGGTTCCATTCTCTCTCTTATAGGGGAAGGAGAGTATGTCATTAGTACCGTCAGCTGTGCTTAATTGCCTCTGGTTACCTTGTCTCCCATGCCTTGTTGGGCTACTATCCATGAGCCCAGCCTGCCCTCTGGTGGTCCTTCCACAATACTTAGGTATCAAAAGTACATTCAATTGCTAAAATGTATCAAAAGTAAAAATAAAAGTATATTAAGCAAAGCCGATGGCACCAAGTTCCTGTTTTTAAAATGTACGGATAGCCAGGGGCACACTCCAACACTCAGATATTATTTATAAAAGATGCATTTGTGCTTAGTGAGTCCGCCAGACCATAGGCAGTAGGGATGACCACGTGTTCTCTTAATAAGTGCGTGAATTTCACAATTTTCCTGTTCTGCTAAGAATTTAAAATGTAACGAGTACTTTGGGTTGTCAGGGAAAATGTATGGAGTAAAAAGTAAAATATTTTATTTCAGAATATAGTGAAGTAAAAGCAAAAGTTGTCAATAATATAAATAGTAAAGTCAAGTACAGATACCCCATAAAATGACTTATGTAGTACTTGAAAGTATTTTTACTTAAGTACTTTACACCACTGCTTATTGGTCATAGTATGGATATATAGTTAGTATGCCAAAAGTTCCCGGATGTCGTAGTACATTTGCCAAAATACGAAGTAAACAAGCTTTTAGGGCCCATAATGCAATTCTTCAGTAAATGGGCTTGGCTTCACAACATTTTCAGATTTGAAGAAAATGGCGGAAAATGTGCAGCCGAAGTCCGATGAGAGAGGATGCAAATTCATTACTTTAACTAAATATGACTAATGTTAAGAAAATGTTAAGCAATGTAATAAAGTTATTACTTTTCAAATAAGTTACGTCACACTGACTGGCTGACAATTTGTTAGCTATGCTAGCCTTACGAACCGCATAGCATATCCTTACAAAAAACTGAAAGGATACCATTTGTTTACAGTATACTAAAATAAACTAATAGTATGGAGTATATACTCATTAAGTATGCAATATACAGTGTATTAGTATGGGTATTCGAACACAGTTCATGACTAGAGAAAGACTGTCAACGAATACAGCAAAGAGCTGCTGTTTCTATGAGGGAGTTCATGTGTAGGTTCTTACTCAACACGGTCAACACCTTGTAATTCAAAATGTACTGATGTCCATGCAATAAAATGCAAATGAATTACTTAAAAATCATACAATGTGATTTTCTGGATTTTTGTTTTAGATTCCGTCTCTCACAGTTGAAGTGTACCTATGATAAAAATTACAGACCTCTACATGCTTTCTAAGTAGGAAAACCTGCAAAATCGGCAGTGTATCAAATACTTGTTCTCCTCACTGTATGTGCCTAAATGTGCTACAAATACAACATGTTATATCAGAATTTAGGAGTCAAATGCAAATACTATTGGTCAGCTACTGCTGTGTAAATGTACCAGAAAGAAAGAATTGAGGTAAAGACGTACAGTAACTGGGTGTTCAAACCGGCTCGCGGAAAAACTCAAATTTGACGCCTAGCAAAGCTCTGAATGCCTAGATTTCGCCGTCCTGTGGGGATTTTGTGGGAAATGGCAATCACTTGAGTATCAGTGATTTCCTGTCGTATAATTTTACTTAGCTAAAATAAGCATTTTCATTTGATTCTAATTGCTTTTTCCTTGTCGTTCTAAACGCTAAATTGCATTAGACATATACAAACGTTAATTAGCTAATTTTATTTCATGTCTATACAGCCATTGGTTGCAAATAGTATACATATTGTAAAACCAATCAAGTCCTTTCCCTCTCAAATTCATACTTTGTGCGGGAGAATATGGCTACAGTGATTTGCTAGCTATGATCCTCATCGCAACGGTTCCTACCATTTCGCCTCTTACTAGACAATGCATTGAAACTCATCATTATGCCAACAGTCCGGTGAGAATGGCGAGTACAGCCATACAAAAAGACGTTGTCAAACGTTGTCATTCATTCACTTGATATGAAACAGTGGGGCTGTTGCCATGGTTTTTGTTGTTTTTTCAAAATTGGGCCTTTATTACAGTAGTTAATTTATATATTTTATGAATATATATATATATAACATGTTGTATTTGTAGCACATTTAGGCACATACAGTGAGGAGAACAAGTATTTGATACACTGCCGATTTTGCAGGTTTTCCTACTTAGAAAGCATGTAGAGGTCTGTAATTTTTATCATAGGTACACTTCAACTGTGAGAGACGGAATCTAAAAAAAAATCTAGGTTGATGATAGGTCCAGTGTCAGTGGAAGAGAGTCAGGGAAGGCCAGGATGCCAGACCAACTTTTGACTATTTCAAGAAACCCAAGTCAGATGACCTAAAAACATTTTTTTGTTTCCACCCTATGTAGGAATGGTACAGAAGGTTTTCGGTTTTAAAGGGGGCACCAATCGGAAATGGCTGTCATACAATGAAGAAAGCCATGCGTTACACTGTTCAATTTGTATGGCATTTTGCTAAGCCCACCGACAGCCGTATTTTTCGGAGTGGAATGACGGGATTGGAAACATGTTCCCCAAAGGGTAGAGGAGCACGAGAAGAGCAACCTGCACAGAAGTAGTGCTGAGGCCTGCTTTTTTATGGTCCTCCAGAGCAGACATTCAAAGTCTGCTCAGTGGCAAGTCAGGTGTCTGCCCACAGAGAGCAGGTACGCAGGAGAAGGCAGGTGCTGGAACGTGTCGTAGACAGAGTGAAAGTCATTGGCAAAGAGGGGGCTCTCAGTTACAGGGGGATGCAGTCTGAGGCTGCGTATACATTAGAGGACACCAGTATCCATCTCGGTCATTTCTTGGAGATGATAACTACTGCTGGGAAAGTATGATGTCTGCTTGAAAAAAAAACATACCTCATTTGCACACACTGTATATAGACTTTTTTTCTATTGTGTTATTGACCGTATGTTTGTTTATTCCGTGGGTAACTCTACAGTGTTGTTTGTGTCGTACTGCTTTGCTTTATCTTGGCCAGGCCGCAGTTGTAAATGAGAACTTGTTCTCAACTAGCCTACCTGGTTAAATAAAAGTGAGAAGAAAAAAAACATCTTGCGGAATGCATTGAGAAGAGCAAGAACCTACATCAGTCTGGGGCAAGATGCAGAGGTTCTCTAATCACACTCCTCTCAAAAAAATACTGTCAACACCGTCATTCACACAATTCAGAGCATTATCCAAGAGAATATTGTCAAGTGAAATTGAGCCAGCTGGAATGCTCTCTGTCCAGATCGACACAACGCAGGACATAACTTCTCAAGACCAGTGCTCTGTCATTGTGAGATATGTGACAGACGTTGTACAAGAGAGGCTTGTGGCTGTTGTGAAAAGTGTAAGGCATCCACTGGACAGTAATTTGTCCAGTTGTAGACAGATGTCGTGGATATCCTCAAAGTCCCCCAATCAAGTGCATTATTGGTACTATGCACATGTCCTTAATCTGGTTTTGACACAACTGAAATTGTCTTGGCAAGTGGGTCACTGTTTGCTCTCCTTGACGACATTGCTGTGTTACTCCGTGAATCCTACCAAAGGATGGATGTGTGGGAGAAGAAGAGCCAGGACACGCGACGCAGACGCCTATCTTCAATCGGAGAAACACGCTGGTGGGCTAAGGATAGTGCTTTGAAGAAGGTCTTTGGATCCTTTGGAAAAACCAGACCAGGGTCTCTATGTTGAAGTACTCCTCACACCATCAGCCATACAAGGACAGGCCAACATGAAGACAACTGTTCGGGTGAAGGCAAGAGGATTTACTGAGGCTCTTCTCCGGCATGAGACGATACTGACAGTGCAAATATTTCTTCTGATATTTGAGAACACGTCACCACTGTCCAAATACCTGCAGACAAGTGGGAGGGACATCCTGTCTGTCCATCGAATGCTTGTGGCTAAACAGGAAACCCTGAAAGGCACGTCAAGAGACGTTGACACCATTAAGGTAATTACAGACACATTTGTTCAGTTTGCAAATAAGAAGATCAACGAACAGGATGAGGATACAGAGTTGGAGGAGGTGGAAGCCACTCTGCCACAGAAAAGGGCAAGAAAAAGAAGGAAATAACGTCTCGAGAGATGGCTCAAGATGAAGCTTTGACAGAGGCAGAGAGTGCCTATAAAGTTCAAGTCCACATTCAAAGTATGTATACAGTTACAGATAGTATCCACAGGCGATTTCTGTCCCATGGCACTCTATATGCTGACCTAGCCCTTCTGGACCCTAGAAACGTCTCCCAAATAACATACAATAAATAGGCCAGATTGGCGAAGTATTTACAATTTAGCAATTAACACTGGAGTGATAGATGTGCAGATGAGAATGTGCAAGTAGAAATACTAGTGTGCAAAAGAGCAGAAAACAAAAGCAAATATGGGGATGAGGTAGGTAGTTGGTCGGATGGGCTATTTACAGCTGCAGCGGTCGGTAAGCTGCTCTGATAGCTGATGCTTAGTGAGGGAGATATACAGATATACAACTTCAGTGATTTTTGCAATTCGTTCCAGTCATTGGCAGCAGAGAACTGGAAGGAAAGGCGGACAAAATTAGGTGTTGGCTTTGGGGATGACCAGGGAAATATACCTGCTGGAGCGCATGCTATGTGTGGGTGTTGCTATGGTGAGCTTTACCTAGCAAAGACTTATAGATGACCTGGAGCCAGTGGGTTTGGCGACGAATATGTAGCGAGGACCAGCCAACGAGAGCATACAGGTCACAGTGGTGGGGCTTTGGTGACAAAACGGATGGCACTGTGATAGACAGCATCTAATTTGCTGAGTAGAGTGTTGGAGGCTATTTTGTAAATGACATCGCCAAAGTCAAGGATCGGTAGGATAGTCAGTTTTACGAGGGTATGTTTGGCAGCATGAGTGAAGGAGGCTTTGTTGTGAAATAGGAAGCTGATTCTAGATGTAATTTTGGATTGGAGATGCTTAATATGAGTCTGGAAGGAGAGTTTACAGCCTAGCCAGACACCTAGGTATTTATAGTTGTCCACATATTCAAAGCCGTCCAGAATAGTGATGCTAGTCGGGCAGGCGGGTGCGGGGAGTGATCGGTTAAGAGCATGCATTTCGTTCTACTAGCATTAAGAGCAGTTGGAGGCCACGGAAGGAGTTTGTATGGCATTGAAGCTCGTTTGGAGGTTAGTTAACACAGTGTCCAAAGAATGGCCAGATGTATACAGAATGGTGTCGTCTGCGTAGAGGTGGATCAAAGAATCACCAGCAGCAAGAGCGACATCATTGATATATACAGAAAAAACCCTGTAGAGGGCACCCCCATAGAGACTGCCAGAGGTCCGGACAACAGGCCCTCCGATTTGACACATGGAACTCTATCTGTGAAGTAGTTAGTGAACCAGGCGAGGCAGTCATTAGCGAAACCAAGGCTGTTGAGTCTGCCAATAAGAATATGGTGATTGACAAGAGTCGAAAGCCTTGGCCAGGTTGATGAAGACGGCTGCACAGTACTGCGGATATTATTGTGGATATTGTAGCATCTCTTTATTACTCTAGGCTTCAGGTGATGTAGATGAATCATGACTCATGATGGCTTGTGCTGCTCTAAGTCACAGGTTGCGTTCTATTTTTGGAGAGGTGTTCAACCATTGTTTTTTAGAAGGTGTACTCCCACGACTCGAAGCCAGCCAGCTGACCCTGAGCAGCAGTTAGACAGTTCTGTGTCTCAGCGAGAATTGTGGGTATTTAATCATCTTTTTTTCCACTCTAGGCTTCAGGTGATATGAGGTAGTTCAATCATGACATATTCAGTGTGTGTTCTGTATATGTTTTATAATAATGTGCAGTGTTTGTGTGTTTGTTCTGCAGCCTTGTTAAAGTAGTACTGCAATAGTGATCAATGGTTGTGATGCAGCTAGCTGGTTGTATTAGGGGCTGGTCATGTGTGTACGTGCGTGCTTTAGCAGGGGGCCATGGTGGATAATTCAGGGGCCAGTTCTGGTGGGCCGGTCTGGATTAAAGTCCAGGGCCGTTTTTTACTCCCAGTCCGTCCCTGCTCAGCACTACAACACGCACTGCAGCAGTAATGAATGAGTAGCAAAGTGTATCGATAGGCTTGCGTTGTTGTTATTATTAGCAGCTTGGGTCCTTTTTAATATCCAGGCATATTTCACTTTCTCTGTTCATAGGAGTAACAACACGAATTTGTGCATGAGGCAGAAATAGTGCGGTGCGACTCGAGTTTCGCCATCAACTGGAAGACGGTGTCCCTTTTTGGTCAGTGTCAGTGGAGGAAAGGACAAGAGGAGGGATGTTGAGAGGCGGACCCTCACTCTGCTGATCTCTCCCTCAGCTAAGACTGACCATCAGATGCAGGCACCATCAGCCCAGTAAAATAAGAAGTAAATGATTGAAATGTATGCTCTCTCAATAATACAACAATGGACCTATTACCGGTGTGATCATATAGCCAACTTCAAATGTTAACACTCTCAACGTTTCTCTTTACTATGGCAATTCGGATCGAATCAATGTAATATTAGTTACTTTCAATGCAACATACCGAAACAAAACGAATTATGCAAGAGATTTTGTTGTAGGCAGAACGCATAGGAGTATGATTTTATTGAATTGACATGTAAGACTCAGCCTGTACAACTCAGCCCGTACTTTACACAGACCGGTGTGGCATAACCAATCAGTGCTGCAGTAGGCCAATCGGCAAATAGACCATTGCCATATATGGATCTGTGCCATTTACTTGGAACTGGACTGTGTTTATAGCATGAGCGGTCGTGAGAAGATGTGCTTGTTTTCAGATCAAAGTAAAAACTGTATGTAGCCACGTGTGCACATTTATTTCATATCCTTTGCTAGGTAATGAGTTATTAACCCAGTTATAGATAGTTTGTAGTCAGCAATAGGGAAGAGATTGTTGCCTACGAGAGCATAATATGTGCATTCCTAGACATCTTTGAAAAGCGTGAATAAGCGTGAATAAGCTTTGTAGCCAATAGGCAGAGGGTAGCATAACTTGTCTGATTCTCTGTAATAATGCTATGGAAATAATGCATTTTGTTTTGTAAAATGGTTTCTTGCATCGAACAACACAACAAAATGTTCAGTCACCATGTCTGAAGGACAAGTGGACAATGTCAAGCCCTGCATGTTTTTTTCAAAAGTCTTATGGAATGTAGGCCTACATTGTACACCACACATTGGCTGCTAATGTAGGCTGACTGATAAAACAGCTATTTCCATGTTAAAATGTTATGGGATGCATTGTTTTTTATGGTAGGCCACTTTGGTAGGCCCACATTATAATCAAATACTTGGCCACTGTAAAAACTGTAACATAAAGTGGGTACAAGCCTCAGTGTTCAAAGTAAACGAAGCGCTGGAAGTTGCACAGAATTTTCACAACATTGAAATGTACACTCAGCAGACATGAAATTTGCTCAGTGCCTACATTTTTGGGATGGAACATTGCTGGAGACAATTCAAATGTAACATAGAAGAGTTAGGTAGGAGCAACATCCTCGCATGCAAAACAAACCCCATAATGTCCTTCCTCTCAGAATGTAACACTACACAATGCATGACTCATAAACAAAATTGGTTTTGTGGGCATAGCTTGGCCCGTTTTGCATACATCTAGAGAAGAAAATGGAGTGACAGAACAATGAGAGGGTGATAAATAATACACAACACAAAGGCTGACATAACACAAAGGGGTCCATCACAAGAGCATATTTTTGTTGGTCTACTGAAAGGTAGGTTATGTTCGAGTTTGACATTCCTGTATGTGATAGGGCCGTGTCCCAATTAGACTTTTTATACCAAGTTATTTATCAGAGGACTTTACCTCTTAAAACAAGTTGGCTACATGTAATGTTTACTTCCATCAAACATGACCATGTAATGATTTGTATTCCTGTGTTGTTTATTTCACTTGTTACAACTAAATGTTTAATGGAATCAGGGTGCTTTTTCACAGGATTAGTCATATATTTTGGATATGATAAAAAGGTTGGATAATTGTTCAAGGAGAAGGGCAATCAATGATTAATTTCAAGTTCTTGTCAATTACAACTTAAGTACATTCATCAATTGCTTTCCCATAAAGATAATTTACCACAAACACAAAGCTAATTTCAACCAAAATCCTTGTCCATAGACTTCCACATGGTTCCAAATACTTTTCCAAAATGTCTGTGTTTTACACGGTTCTTTCTCAATGCTCCCTGGTTGTGCTCAATGCCAGTATTATCTGGTGAACCTGGAGAAGAACTGGACTAAAGCACATAGTTACTGTAAAAATAATTTCATTGACCTGGCCACAGATAGCATGGAGGAGATGCCAAGGCTAATGAACACTGTGGTCAAGCCCAGTGGAGAGTTGGATAGGACTGTATAAAGACAGTAAGATCTAGATGTGGTCAGACCAGAGTTACTCCTCCTTCAGATATTGGGAAGCATCATTTTTATTTTTTATTTGAACCTTTATTTAACTAGGCAAAGTCAGTTAAGAACTTATTCTTATTTACACCGGCCAAACCCGGACGACGCTGGGCCAATTGTGCATTGCCCATATGGGAATCCCAATCACAGTCGGTTGTGATACAGCCTGGATTCAAACTAGGGTGTCTGTAGTGACGCCTCAAGCACTGAGATGCAGTGCCTTAGACCGCTGAGCCACTCAGAAGCCCAGTAACCAAACAACGATGGGGACTGTCAACTGTCGCAACCAGAATATTTAAAATGATTAGATAGGGGGTGTAATCATAAATACCCGTTCTATTGTTATAATGATGAGTTCTCTTCCACCAGATGAAAGAATCACCCCTTATCAACCAGAATCTGCAGAATCACCCCTTATCAATTATGTGATTCATTGGGATTGGGGCAGGGGGGGGTAAAATACGGTAAAATACAGATTACGCAGATTAGCTTTGGAACCCCTGAAACGTTTGTTGTTTTCTCCAAGCCCATAGTAGGATGGTGTACCCGTCTGTGTTGTCTGTAGACACAGATCCAAAAAAGTGTTACAGCTCCTCCCCCCCACCACTAAGATTCCCGTTGAGAAGAAACAGATGGATGAGATTGGAGCTGACCCCTGATTCACCTATGAACTTCAGTGATCCTGCTGTGAGGGAGGCCATCTTGAAGCAGGTGAATGTCACCGTCTGTATATTGGACTTTCTCGACTGGCACTCTCCGGTCCGGATGCAAATGAGACTTGGCTCAGACCCAGCAGCAACGGACCCTAAAGTCCACTTCCATTATTTTTCTTTACAAACATATTTCAGTTATATAATGCAGTCCTAGAGATCAATTAAGAGTAGTACTAAGAGTATATTATGGAACCCTAAGATATAATATATTCAGTAAATGTCTGTCTCTGCTTTTCAGATAAAAGCCAAACTGAGAGGTCAGTGGATGTTTGACGACGTCAAACTGAGTTGGAAAGTACAGCTGAACGAATAGATTATCCACCAGAAGAGGGGAAAGCGTATATTTCCACATGCAAAGTGGGAATTCAGGTTTAAGCATTTCATTGCACTCTACACTCTTCTCACAATACCTTAATTTGTGAAAAGGAAACAGATGTCGAATTTGACCAGGTGTGGCCATAGCTTTGCACAACACTTTGCATAAAAGATGTAGAATTTTCCCAGTTGCGGCCATATCTTTGCACAACACATTGTATAACTCTCCAGGACATAAAACAAGAAAACTGAGTCAGGGTTAGAGTTCGACACTGTCAAGTGTGTCCATCACGAGAGCATCACTATTGATCTGCACTGACAGGTAAAGAGCATTTGATTCTTATATATTGCTGAACAATTGCTGTAATTTCATCAGACATTACTACCATGTTATTCTTTCCTAAAATTGTTTACCTACATGAAAGTCTAATTGAATATATGGAACCAATGGGGAGAGTCAATTCCATGAATTCGTTAGATTCATGATTTTGGTATTTCTATGACAGTATAATTTTGATATCAATGCGGATGACACCAACATCACCCAAGAGTACAGTAACCGTTTGGTTAAGGATGTTCTTTTCAAACAGGTTTCTAATCTTAAAGATTCAATTCAATATGGATCCAACAACTTTGACTTATCTCCAGTTTATATTTATATTTGCTCAGTCACTAATATAGAGTGTATCAGTTATTTTCTAAATTACTCACTATTTCAGATTTAAATTCAACTAGACCTGTAAAATGTAAATTGTCCAGTATTGACCCAGACTAAGTCCCAGGTTAAGGTTGATGATTAGGTATTGCATCATATCATGTCTTATTTTCTTTAACCGTCTTTGTGTGTGTGTGTGTGTGTGCGCGTGTGTGTGTGTGTGTGCATGCATGCCTGCTGTTAGAGTGCCTAGTGAAGGTATTCACATGCCTTTGCTACATTCAATTACATTTTTTTTACTGTTCTACAGAACCTACTCTGAAGTAAATAAAAAACAAAGATGTCTTGATTCCGATGGTTTTCACACCCCAGGGTGAATACTGAAGCACCTTTGGTGGCAATTACAGCTGTGAAGAATTTTGAATAATATTCCAACGTCTTTGCTCAACTTTTGGGGGCGACATAAATCCATTGTTTTTGGCAAAATTGCTCAAGATCAGTCAATTTGGTTGGGGAACATTGATGGACAGCAATATTCAAGTGTTGTCTCTCAAGTGGACTTAAGTCCGGACTGAGACTGAACCACGCAGGAACACGCAAAACACCTCTTCGAAAGCCATTTTGATGCGTCTTTGACCTTCAAATTCATTTAATAGCCTGCTGAAAAATACAACAATCCCAGTGTTAGGTTTCCCTCTAAGTTTGTACCTTGTCAATGCCCCTTTCATATTTATTTTGGTCCTGAGAAAACTCCTCAGTCCTTAGCAGTGACAACAAGCATAACCATAACATGATGCTGCCACCAAAATACATGTGACGGGTTTCACTCCGAGATTTTTGTTTTTTTATTTTATTTTAATTATTTTTATTTCACCTTTATTTAACCAGGTAGGCACGTTGAGAACAAGTTCTCATTCTCATTGCGACCTGCGAGATGGGTTCCCAAACCTTACGTTTTTCATTTAGGCCAAAAAGTTACATTCGTGCTATTTATTAGCAGACACTGTTTTCCAGAGCGACTCACAGGAGGAATTAGGGTTAAGTGCCTTGCTCAAAGACACAGCGACAGATTTTTCACCTAGTCGGCTCAGGGATTTGAACCAGCGACCTTTCGGTTACTGGCCCAATGCTCTTAACCTGCCGCCCCTCTGCCTTGTAGTATTACTAAATGTCCTTGAGTCAAACAGGAAGGATGATTTTGATTCTTCTTCTTTTTGAACAGGCTTCCTTCTTCTTACTCTGTCATAGGGGATATTGGGGTAAATTAAGAAATGTTTAACATTCAGCATCACTCTGTCAAGGGAAAAATCGTTTTCTTTCTAACATATACTGAACAAAAATAATAAACGCAACATGCCACCTCCACATTTCTGTACTGAGTGAACTATTCCCTCTAACCTTTAAAACCACGTCTATCTTTATTTCCCAAACACAGTTCAACATAATCACAATTACTTTTTGAATCATTTTAACACAGGCTTAACACTTAACAAACACTTTGTACTTTTTGTAACACTAGACTTCTGACATGCAGTGCTGTGAAAAAGTATTCGCCCCCTTTCTGATTTTCTATGTTTCTGCTCTTTTCTGACACTGAATGTTTTCAGATCTTCAACCAAAACCTAATATTATATGAAGGGAACCTAAGTGAACAAATGACACACAATGTTAATACTTACACTATTTCATGTATTCAATTAACAAACTTATGCAACACCCAATGCCCCTGTGTGAAAAAAGTCATTGCCACCTCACACTCAACAACTGGTTGTGTCACCTTTAGCTGCAATGACTGCAACCAAACACTTCATATGGTTGTTAATCAGTCTCACATCCCTATGGAGGAATTCTGTCCCAGTCTTCCATGCAGAACTGCTTTAACTCAGTGACATTGGTGGGTTTTCGAACATGTCTTGCCACAGCATATCAATTGGGATTAGGTCTGGACTTTGACTAGGCCACTTCAAATGTGTTGCTTTTTAACCATTTACATGTAGACTTGATTGTGTGTTTTGGATCACTGTCTTGCTGCATGGCCCAGCTGTACTTCAGCTTCAGCTCATGGACAGTTGGCCTGACATTCTCCGTTAGAATTCTCTGATACAGAGCAGAATTCATAGTTCCTTCAATGATGGCAAGTTGTCCAGGTCCTGAGGCAGCAAAGCATCCCCAAACCATCACACTACCGCCACCATTCTTGACCGTTGGTATCAAATCAAATTGTATTAGTCACATGAGCCGAATACAACCTTACAGTGAAATGCTTACATACGAGCCCCAAACCAACAATTCAGTTTAAAAAAATACGAATAAGAAATAAAAGTAACAAGTAATTAAAGAGCAGCAGTAAAATAACAATAGCGAGACTAATATACGGGGGATACCAGCACAGAGTCAATGTGCGAGGGCACCGGTTATTTGAGGTAATATGTACATGTAGGTAGATGACAACAACAGAGAGTAGCAGGGGTGTAAAAGAGGGAGGTGGGGGGGCACAATGCAAATAGTCTGGGTGGCCATTTGATCAGATGTTCAGGAGTCTAACAGCTTGGGGGTAGTAGCTGTTAAGAAGTCTCTTGGACCTAGACTTGGTGCTCCAGTACCGCTGCCGTGCGGTAGCAGAGAGAACAGTCTATGACTAGGGTAGCTGGAATCTTTGACACCGCCTGGTATAGAGGTCATGGATGGCAGGAAGCTTGGCCCCAGTGATGTACTGGGCCTTACACTACCCTCTGTAGTGCCTTGCTGAGCAGCTGCCATACCAGGCAGTGATGCAACCAGTCAGGATGCTCTCAATGGTGCAGCTGTAGAACCTTTTGAGAATCTTTTCAGTCTCCTGAGGGGGAATAGGTTTTGTCGTGCCCTCTTCACGACTGTCTTGGTGTGCTTGGACCATGTGTCATCAGCAAACTTAATAATGGTGTTGGAGTCGTGCCTGGCTGTGCAGTCATGAGTGAACAGGGAATACAGGACGGGACTGAGCACGCACCCTTGAGCGGCCCCTGTGTTGAGGATCAGCGTGGCGGATGTGTTGTTACCTACCCTTAGTGTACTTTAGTGTTCTGGGGCACAGGGACTATGGTGGTCTGCTTAAAACATGTTGGTATTACAGACTAGGACATGGAGAGGCTGAAAATGTCAGTGAAGACACTTGCCAGTTGGTCAGCGCATGTTCGCAGTACATGTCCTGGTAATCCGTCTGGCCCTACAGCCTTATGAATGTTGACCTGTTTTAAGGTCTTACTCACATCGGCTACGGAGAGCGTGATCACACAGTCTTCTGGAACAGCTGCTGCTCTCATGCATGTTTCAGTGTTATTTGCCTTGAAGCGAGCATAGAAGTAGTGTAGCTTGTCTGGTAGGCTCGCGTTACTGGGCAGCTCTCGGCTGTGCTTCCCTTTGTAGTCTGTAGTAGTTTCAAGCCCTGCCACATCTGACGAGTGTCAGAGCCGGTGTAGTGTGATTTGATCTTAGTCCTGTATTGATGCTTTGCCTGTTTGATGGTTCGTCGCAGGGCATAGCGGGATTTCTTATAAGCTTCAGGGTTAGAGTCCCACTCCTTGAATATGGCAGCGCTAGCCTTTAGCTCAGTGCGGATGTTGCCTGTAATCCATGGCTTCTGGTTGTCCTGTAGCTTAGCACCTGCTTCATCTGACAACTTTTTTATTGATCGAATCACTGGTGCTTCCTGCTTAAATTTTTGCTTGTAAGCAGGAATCAAGAGGATAGAATTATGGTCAGATTTGCCAAATGGAGGGCGAGGGAGAGCTTTCTATGCATTTCTGTGTGTGGAGTAAAGGTGGTCCAGAGTTTTTCCCTCTGGTTGCACATTAACATGCTGATAGAAATTTGGTAAGACGGATTTAAGTGTCCCTGCATTAAAGTCCCCCGGCTACTAGGAGTACCGCCTCTGGGTGAACGTTTTCCTGTTTGCTTCTGGCGGAATACAGCTAATTCAGTGCGGTCTTAGTGCCAGCATCACTCTGTGGTGGTATGTAGACAGCTACAAAAAATACAGATGAAAACTCTCTTGGTAGATAGTGTGGTCTACAGCTTAACATGAGATACCCTATCTCAGGCGAGCAAAACCTTCTAGACTTCCTTAGATATCATGCACCAGCTGTTATTTACAAAAATACATAGTCCGCCGCCCCTTGTCTTACCAGACGTGACTGTTCTATTCTGCCGATACAGCGTATAACCAGCAAGATGTATGTTGATAATGACGTCATTCAGCCACGACTCCGTGAAGCATAAGATATTACAGTTTTGAAGTTTAATCTTCCACATAGGTCATCGATTTTATTTCCCAAAGATCACAGGTTTGCTAGCAGAATGGAAGGAAGTGGGGGTTTATTCGATTGCCTACGAATTCTCAGAAGGCAGCCCGCCCTATGGCCCCTTCTCTTCACGTTTTGACTATATTATTCCACACAGCTAGGAGGATGCACTTTCATGATAGGTTTTGGACCTCATATTGAAGCTTTTAGAAAACCCAACTGATGTATAGAACACTTTTTAAATTATCTACTTTGGTTTAGACACAAGCATCATGAAACCTCTAACACAAACATCTATTTGACTGGGTGAAAATCTGTGTTTTGGACCTAACTTGCTTAACACTTCTTCCATGTGGGTTCTTCCTTCACAGGCTCCATGAAATGATGACCTCATCCTAAATATTTGGTCAAATGATTAATTGTGTGTTCGGTTTCCTAGTAACAAGGGTTGGCTCAACTTACCCCTTTGGCTCAACTTACCCCACTATTACTAGGTTAGTAATGTGGAGTGAATGCAATGTTGTGGATCCATGCACTGCTCTCTCTCAGCTCAAACAATTAACGCTGTGGCTGTTTTAAACTCATATTTTGCCTCATAGTGATATCCCTTATTAGTTTCCGTTCTTTCCTACAGCTCAGATAGGAAGGAGGCCAGATACTCACAGTGCCAGTTTGATATGATGCACCGTCCACGGATGAATTACCATACTTGACCATACTCAAAGGGATGTTCCGTGTCTTAGAATTGTTTTATAACCTCCCCTGATATGTGCCTGCCTAAAAATGTATCCCTGACATGTTTTTAAAGCTCATTGGTGGCTCTATGGTTGAGTCATTGTTTGAAACTTTGAAACTCACTGTCCAACTAAGGGACCTTACAGGGGAAGGGGAAGTTATTCTTAAACAGGGGAAGTTATTCTTAAACAGGGGAAGTTATTCTTAAACAGGGGAAGTTATTCTTAAATCATGGGACCCACTACTTTTGCAAACAGGTGGACGCTATTAAATCAATTGTGTTATTCTTCATCAATTAAAGGACGCCCCCAGAGTAAGTTGCCGCCACTATTTTGATGTATTTTCCTGTCCTATAGATAAAATGCACATTTAGGTTCCACCTCTGAAGAATGACAAAGGCTACTTACAGTTGAAGTCGGAAGTTCACATACACTTAGGTTGGAGTCATTAAAACTCGTTTTTCAACCACTCCACACATTCCTTGTTAACAAACTATAGTTTTGGCAAGTCGGTTAGGACATCTATTTTGTGCATGACACAAGTAATATTTCCAACAAATTGTTTTACAGACAGATTATTTCACTTATAATTCACTGTCACAATTCCAGTGGGTCAGAAGTTTACATACACTAAGTTCACTGTGCCTGTAAACAGCTTGGAAAATTCCAGAAAATTATGTAATGGCTTTAGAAGCTTCTGATAGGCTAATTGACATCCTTTGACTGAGGTTTAACCTGTGGATGTATTTCAAGGCCTACCTTCAAACTCAGTGCCTCTTTGCTTGACATCATGGGAAAATCAAAAGAAATCAGGCAAAACCTCAGAAAATAAATTGTAGACCTCCACAAGTCTGGTTCATCCTTGGGAGCAATTTCCAAATGCCTGAAGGTACCACGTTCATCTGTACAAACAATAGTACGCAAGTATAAACACCATGGGACCTCGCAGCCATCATACCTCTCAGGAAGGAGACGCGTTCTCTCTCCTAGAAATGAACGTACTTTGGTGCGAAAAGTGAAAATCAATCCCAGAACAACAGCAAAGGTTTTGTGAAGATGCTGGAGGAAACAGGTACAAAAGCATCTATATCCACAGTAAAACAGGTCCTATATCGACATAACCTGAAAGGCCGCTCAGCAAGGGAAAAAAACACTGCTCCAAAACCGCCATTAAAAAGCCACACTACGGTTTGCAACTGCACATGGGGACAAAGATCATACTTTTTGGAGAAATGTCCTCTGGTCTGATGAAACAAAAATAGAACTGTTTGGCCATAATTACCATTGTTATGTTTGGAGGAAAAAGAGAGAGGCTTGCAAGCCGAAGAACAGCATCCCAACCATGAAGCACAGGGGTGGCAGCATCATGTTGTGGTGGTGCTTTGCTTGCAGGAGGGACTGGTGCACTTCACAAAATAGATGGCATCATGAGGTAGCAAATTCTGTGGATATATTGAAGCAACATCTCAAGACATCAGTCAGGAAGATAATGCTTGGTCGCAAATGGGTCTTCCAAATGGACAATGACCCCAAGCATACTTCCAAAGTTGTAGCAAAATGACTTAAGGACAACAAAGTCAAGGTATTAGAGTGGCCATCACAAAGCCCTGACCTCAATCCCACAGAAAATGTGTGGGCAGAACTGAAAACGCGTGTGCGAGCGAGCAAGGAGGCCTACAAACCAGACTCAGTTACACCAGCACTGTCACGAGGAATGGGCCAAAATTCACCAAACTTATTGTGGGAAGCTTGTGGAAGGCTACCCGAAACGTTTGACCCAAGTTAAACAATTTAAAGGCAATGCTACCAAATACTAATTGAGTGTATGTAAACTTCTGAGCCACTGGGAATGTGATGGAAAAAATAAAAGCTGAAATAAATCACTCTCTCTAGTATTATTCTGACATTTCACATTCTTAAAATAAAGTGGTGATCCTAACTGACCTAAGACAAGGAATTGTTCCTAGGGTTAAATGTCAGGAATTGTGAAAAACTGAGTTTAAATGCATTTGCTATTTTTATTTGCTCCATGGCTCAAAGGCTGTTTGGCTCATCTCAGTCACAAGGAGGAATAAAGGAGGAATAACTTTGCAGGTGTTTCTGATTAATAAACAATGCCATGCTGGTGGGTGGTAACCAAGGGGCCAGGGTTCCTTTCTTGAAGCATGGTTTTGACTGCTCCTACAGTTTTGCTTCGGTACTGCAGTTTAATTGACTCCCAGCCCAGATAGACAATTTCCATGTAGAGAATTTCCACATAGAGAAGTCAGATTTGAAAATTCCTTATAAGACACTTCAGTCATCACCTTTGTGCACAAATCATCTATCATCTATTAATTATTCAAATAATTGTCGCTGAGGCAAAAAATAATAATTATCACTCATAGCCAAAGATACACTACATGACCAAAAGTATATGGAGGCCTGCTTGTTGAACATCTCATTCCAAAATCATGGGCATTAATATGGAGTTGGACCCCCCTTTGCTGCTAGAATAGCTTCCACTCTTCTTGGAAAACTTTCCACTAAATGTTGAAATTGCAGCGGGGACTTGCTTCCATTCAGCCACAAGAGCATTAGTGAGGTCGGTCAATGATGTTGGCCAATTAGGCCTGGCTTGCAGTCGGCGTTCCAATTCATCCCAAAGTTTGATGGGGTTCAGGTCAGGGCTCTGTGCAGGCCAGTCAAGTTCTTCCACACCGCTCTCGACAAACCATTTCTGTATGGACCTCGCTTTGTGCACAGGGGAGTTGTCATGCTGAAACAGGAAAGGGCCTTCCCCAAACTGTTGCCACAAAGTTTTAACCTTTCTGGTGCAGGCCTTCCGCTAGTGACCCACCTCGACAACATCCGATGAAATTGCAGATCACCAAATTCAAAATACAGAAATAGTCATAATAAACATTCATAAAAATACAAGTGTTATACATCGGCTTAAAGATGAACTTCTTTTTAATCCAGCAGCTTTGTCAGATTTCAAAAAGACTTTACAGCGAAAGCATACCATGCGATTATCTGAGGACAGCGCCCCGCTTACAAAAGCATACAAACATTTTCCAACCAAGTAGAGGAGTCCCGAAAGTCAGAAATAGCAATAAAATGAATCACTTACCTTTGAAGATCTTCATCTGGTTGCATTCACAAGAGTCCCAGCTACACAATAAATGTTTGTTTTGTTCGATAACATCCCTCTTTATATCCCAAAAACTCAGTTTGTTGGCGCATTTTGTTCAGTAATCCACTGGCTCAAAGGTGGTCAAAACATACAGATGAATACATCCTAATAGTACTGGTAAAGTTCGTCGAAACATGTCGAACAATGTTTATAATTAATCCTCAGGTAGTCAATTGTCTAAATAATCGATAATATTTCAACCGGACAATAGCGTATTCAATAGAAAGGAAAAACAACAAAGGGCACGCACTCGGTCACAGGCGCAAACCAGCACTGCATGATTCCTCAGTCCACTGACAGAAAGGTCTCATTCTTCTTAATTTTTCAGAAAACAAGCCTGAAACAATGGCTAAAGACTGTTGACATCTAGTGAAGGCCATAGGAACTGCAATCTGGGTCCCAACCCATTAGATACTCTATAGGCATTCAATTGAAAACTACCCACATCGAAAAAATCTGATTTTCGCCTGCCATATCAGTTCTGTTATACTCACAGACATGATTTTAACAGTTTTGGAAACTTTAGAGTGTTTTCTATTCACGTCTACCAATTATATGCATATCCTAGCTTCTGGGCCTGAGTAACAGGCAGTTTACTTTGGGCACGCTTCTCATCCAGACGTCAAAATACTGCCCCTAGCCATAAGAAGTTTTAAGCACAAAATCGTCTAGAATGTCATTGTATGCTGTAGCATTAATATTTCCCTTCACTGGAACTAAGGGGCCTAGCCCAAACCATGAAAAACAGCCCCAGACCCTTATTCCTCCTCCACCAATCTTTACAGTTAGCACTATGCATTGGGGCAGGTAGCGTTCTTCTGGCATCCGCCAAACCCAGATTCTTCCATCGGACTGCCAGGTGGTGAAGCGTGACTCATTACTCCAGAGAATGTGTCCCCACTGCTCCAGAGTCCAATGGCGGCAAGTTTTACAGCACTCCAGCCTATGCTTGGAATTGCGCATGGTGATCTTAGGCTTGTGTGCGGCTGCTCGGACATGGACTAACAGTTATTGTGTTGACGTTGCTTCCAGAGAAGTTTGGAACTCGGTTGTGAGTGTTACAACCGAAGACAGACAATTTGTACGTGCTAAGCGCTTCAGCACTCGGCAGTCCCATTCTGTGATCTTGTGTGGCCTACTACTTCGCGGCTGATCCGTTGTTGCTCCTAGACATTTCCACTTCACAATAACAGCACTTACAGTTGACCGGGGCAGCTCTAGCAGAGCAGAAATTTGACAAACTGACTTGTTGGAAAGGTGGCATCCTATGATGGTGCCATGTTGAAAGTCACTGAGCTCTTCAGTAAGGCCATTCTACTGCCAATGTTTGTCTATGGAGATTGTATGGCTGTGTGCTCAATTTTATACATCTGTCTGCAACGGGTATGGCTGAAATAGCCAAATCAACAAATGTTTTTAATTGATTTTATTGAACCTTTATTTAACTAGGCAATTTGAAGGGGTGTCCACATACTTGTATATATATAGTGTATGTAAATTCAACCAAACAATAGGAATATATATATATATAATATATAAACATCAAATACATATTTCTGCAGTGTCAAGTGGAAACATAACCAACACTGTTACGGCAACTGCAGGGATCTCCAGAGGGTGTTGCGGTCTGCCCAACACATCACCGGGGGCAAGCTACCTGCCCTCCAGGACACCTACAGCACCCAATGTCACAGGAAGGCCAAAATGATCATCAAAGGACATCAACCACCTGAGCCACTGCCTGTTCACCCCGTTATCATCCAGAAGGTCAGTACAGGTGCATCAAAGCTGGGACCGAGAGACTGAAAAACAGCTTCGATCTTTGATCAGAAGGTTAAATAGCCATCAGTAGTCACATTAGAGGCTGCTGCCCTGTATACATACACTTGAAATCACTGGCCACTTTAATAATGTTTACATATTTTGCATTACTCATCTCATATGTATATAATGTATTCTATCCTATTCTACTGTATCTTAATCTATGCCGCTCTGACATTGCTCATCCAAATATTTATATATTATTAATTCCATTCCTTTACTTTAGATTGCGTCTATTGTTAGATATTACTTGTTAGATATTACTGCACTGTTGGAGATAGAAAAACAAGCATTTTTCTACCACCACAATAACATCTGCTAAGCATGTGTATGTAACAAATAGAACTTGATTTGATTTACATGGGTATTTAAGACTTTGAAAATATGAAATATGGTATGCAATCCCTTTTAATATTTAAATAAAAGGCAGTAAAACTGTGTAAAGGGAATTAAGACTTTCACAAGCAGGGCTGAGCAATTAACCAACAATGTTACTAAACAACTAATTGACAGACGTTGGTTCAATTACTTGAATTCCATTTAGTTATTTTTGTGAGCCCAAAGCGCTGTTATTGTAGAGAAAAATCCTAATAATTTAGGAGAGAAATCAAGTCAAGAACTATGTGGGACACTAGGCTGAAGGGAGTGGTAGTTTTCATTAAACAAATATGCAACCTAGGTTAGCGCAGACACGTGGTAATTTACTACAATGACCATAATCCATTGTACCATTTTTTTCTTCTCAAACATAGACAAATCAGAAAGGAAATGGCTGACCTCTCACCAAAATCTGTCCAAAATAAGCCTAATGCGCTTCTATAGGCTTATTTTGGACGCAAGCTTGTTGCCTGCCTTCCCTCCTTTGGGACAACTACTCCCATTGTTATTGTTGGGGTCGGAGAAACGAGCATCTCCTCATTGTCTTTTTTGATGAAAATTCTAGAACTGTTTATTGTTCGATCTTGGCCCCTGACCACTTCCTGTTGCAATTTTTTGTTGTTTTGATTGCGTTACCACTTTGTCGCTATATTTTGCGAGTTTTCAGACCACTCCAGCGGCTTTTATTTGCCAAAGAGTACTGAGTCAAATTTAGCCTATTTGTAAGGCTGCCCCCAGCGACTTTCCTGTTTGTGTGTGTGTGTGTGTGTGTGTGCCTGCTCGGTTGAGCTCAGCTGTGCTACTCTGCAGTCTGCTCCCTCTCCGCCTCGTATGTGCACCAAGCAACCTTAAAAGAAACTAGTCTGCACCTTATTAAACATTTTCCTTGTTGTTAAATGACACCACAGCTCTCCAAGACAAAATTAATAATTATACAAAATAGAATACTAAATTATTTGTAGTATTTTCTAAAAATGTTATCTGCCTTACTCTGTTTTTTCTATGCTGTTTATTTAAATAGGTTGCTTTTTGTTCTACTTCAAATATGATATTTAGGTTTTGCTTTGGAGAATTTCTCATTGCATGAAAGACTGAGGTAGAGCTCTATAGAGCAAATAAATTCATTAAAAATCCTACAATGTGATTTTCTGGATTTTTTTTCTTCTCATTTTGTCTGTCATAGTTGAAGTGTACCTATGATGAAAATTACAGGCCTCATCTTTTTAAGTGGGAGAACTTGCACAATTGTTGGCTGACTAAATACTTTTTGCCCCACTTTACATTTCCTTGGAAAGATAACTGCCCGGTGGTTCTCTGTCCATAGGCTATAGACTCCTCTATTTAATTACATGTGCACCTGATCTCACATGTAGACTAGAGCTCTTTTCCTTTTCAATATTAGGATTTTTTTTTATTGCACATCGACACACATTGGTTGATTTCACATTATCAATATTTCTTTACAGACACTGTAAAAAACTATAGTCTAATCATATCCATGTACATTTCCTTGGAAAGATAACTGATTGTGTGAATAATGTGACAGATTTGATTTTAATACAACAGATAGGCTAAAGCATACAAAGAGCATTTCCAAATAATTTGCTAAATATTTTCATCCCAAAGTTTCCTGCGGGAATGCAGCCATCTAGACTGAATGATAGCTTAAGCATAATTGTTTTAGTTATTTTTTGCCAAATTGAAGTGCTTCCTACTGGGTATCACGGTCGTGTCGCCGGCGATGTCAAACATGGCAAAAATCATTCTCACAGGATAGCAGCCTACATCTTTTGAAAAAAGGTGCTATCTAGAACCTAAAAGGGTTATTTGGCTGTCCAAAGAACACTGAGGAACTTGAAGCTCTCGACCCACTCCACTAAAGCCCTGTCGATGTGAAGAATGGGAGTGTGCTCGGCCCTCAGTTTCCCGCAGTCCACGATCAGCTCCTTTGTCTTGCTGACGTTGAGAGAGGGGTTGTTGTCCTGGCACCACACTGCCAGGTCTCTGACCTCCTCCCTATAAGCTGTCTCATCGTCGTTGGTGATCAGATCTACAGTACCACCGTCGTGTCGTCTGCAAACTTGATGGTGTTGGAGTCGAGCGCTGCCACGCAGTCGTGGGTGAACAGGGAGTACAGGAAGAGACTAAACACGCACCCCTGAGGGGACCCCATGTTGAGGGTCAGCGTGGCAGATGTGTTGTTGCCTACCCTTACCACTTTTTGTCACACCTGGACTACTGCCCAGTCAAATGATCAAAATATATAAAAATCTTTCTCATCAGTAACGTTTTTGTTTATGATTATTGTATTTATTGTTATTTTAGATTTTCTGTCTCCCTGATATCACTTTCCACCCTGTGTCATAGCTGCGGGAAGGATGTTTTAGATAGGGAGTGCTGTCAACAGGGTGAGTTTATCAGGGGGTACTGCAGCACCCCAACCTCCCGTGACTATGGCCTGTATGCAGAGGGGCATCAGAATTCAAATAAAAACATGTCTTAACCTTTTTGTAGTTAACAAATCCAATATTGAAACGTTAGAACTAGAGTAACATTAACAAGCATTGAAAAGATGAATCCATTCTTCTCGAATAAAAAAAAATCTCTCCGTTTTAGAATCACGATTGTAATGTCAGTCGGCTAATAGGCTATGCTTCGGACGGGGAGGGGCCTACACACACACACACACACACAAACTGGCAAAGATTTTCAGCTGGCAGACAGACACTGGAATAAGTTTGAGTGACAAGAGTGAGGGCTTTAAATAGGCGCTTTGTTGCATTTTTTTGTGGGACTGGAAAAAAATGCTGGAATGTAAATTAACGTCATTAACTGGTTCCCATGCTTTTAAAATGCTGGTTCCATTCATGATTCTGATTCTGTTCCTCAAAAAAAAATATTTTCAATTTTCGATTGTTCCCTGAACCGGTTCCAACCCCTGCTTTACAAACTCACTTCAATCTACCTTTTCCACAGCCTCAGGTCAAAGCAATTCTTTCTGAAATAACTCTGTGCTTCAGTCCATGTCTTCCGCAGGTTCACCAGATGATACTGACACTGCTAATTGTTTGGACAAGGATGTTTTTGTGGAAGGAAGGATTGTGGTTGTAAAAAGTAAATGGTTTGGTTCAGTGAGATTTAGAAAAAAAACTCTAACCTTGTAAAAGGGCAATGAATAACTCTCCACTGAATGACTATAGAAAGTCTTCCTCCTATACACATACAGTGCCCAGTGAATAGTGCTGAGCGATTAGAGTTTCTTGAGGTTGGTTTCAGTTAGATTATCAAAATAATCACGGTTTTAGATTTTGGTATCGATCATTTACTTTAACATTAAACACATTATGAAATATTGACATTACAATGATTTTTGGGAAATTACAAAGACAAAAATAGTGAACATTCAATTGCCAAAACATTGAAAATATTACATTGTCTCTGTCAGGTCCACATTGGTAGACATCAATCGAAAAATCGAAAAATATAATTTATAATAAAATATATCAGAAATAGTCAAATATATCAGTTGTGTATATTACTTTGATTACTTTATTATTTTTCATTCCTTAAAGTACTCATCTCATCTCTGCTCAAGCAGGTAGCAGACAGACCATCTACGTCATGTGCTCCCAATACTGTACTGTCTTTAGTCATCCTATTTACCTAGCCTGACTAAGTATGCTGCAGAGCTGTCTGACAAAATCATTTTACTAGTTCTTCCAAGTAGTGTTAGAGTTGCGTAAATTCAAATCTGGTATCAGGATAAATATAACAATGAGTCACCGATTTTATACTATGTATTTTTTATTAGCTAAGTAATAAATGGCAAATGCAACTTTCGTATATACGGGCTCACTGTAATACCACGCAGGGCAGAACAGAGAACTGACAAGATGTATGTAAAAACAGTATTCTTTATACTGTGATAGACAGTTCCAACCCGTCTGCTGGCCTATCACAGTAGAGACTGGGCGTGGTTTAAACTTGCTCAGACTATTGCAGGTGCTCAGGCGGGTCCCCGCCTCTTGGCGCTTCTGTTGATAGATGTAAATGTTGCTTCTGAAGAACATCCAGGCTCTCATGCTCCATACCGTTATCTCGCACCTGGATCCTGTTATCTAACAAAAGACCGCTTGTTCTCGCAACACCCCGCTCTGAATGTGCCCCCCTCCCAACTAATTTGAACAGTTCCTGTCTTCATGCTTCTCTGTATTTTTCCATCATGAGAAAGTCCCATGGCCCTGATACTTTTAACAATGTTTCAAGTCAGCTATGTTGCATAACACATACATACATCCACACAAGCCAACAGCAGATAATATTCAATAATATATATGTTAATGGCTATAATGTAAAATACAGGATCCAACAGTAGATAAGGAATACTTTCACGAACTGTCTGTCCCTCTCGTTGTTGTGCTGTACATTCCTCTCCCATGTGGTCTATGTGGTCTGTCCGTCTGTGTATCTAACCAACCGTAGCCTGCATGAAAGTGTATCCATCCAGAGGACTGTATAGACTTCTTTGGAAAGTAAACCATAACAAAACTAATTTAGAACACGAGGCTCCACTCTTACATCCGGCTAGTTTTGCCCCCTGCCCCAAGAGAACTCAACATGTGCAGGGCATGTTACAAGCAGAAAAGTAAATCAAGTCTACTTATAAAGACAGAAAACTGGGGTTACATGTAGCCTAGTCAGCGTATGGAAAAGTCAGAGGCAAGCTAGCCAGCCAGACACTTCAGAGGACGTCGGCTACTTCATTAGGTTACCTGGATAGTGGTGAGAAACAACAGGCCATACAGAGGAGGTTTGCAGCGGACACTGTAGCCTCCATAGAAATACGAATGAATATGTCTATGGTAGCCTCTTTGTTTGACAGGCAGATGGTGGGACATCCTTTTTCACAGGGGTGTAGGAAAAATACAGTTTAAGCCAAATTTGTGCATTTACCTGCTTATGATTTCTGAAATTTGATAGGCTATTTTAGTCAACCTGTCTAGTCAGTCCTGGCTTACCTGCAGCTTATTTTCAGTCATAACTTGTTGCCCTATAAGACAAATAAATTATAATGCATAGGCTAATAAATAAATCAGCACTGAAGAACAAATGTCTTAAATCATAAATCGGTGTTCCAGTTGTGTATTTGATCTGCGAGTGTGCTAGCACCAGCCGAGCAAGCCTCCCTCTTTGGGTGCGTTCGTAAATTCACTCTGGCTATCTACTCCGATTTCAGAGCACTCTGTCTGAGTGTGCCAGAGCGCAGAATAACTGAATTTACGAACGTGCATGAATATGACCGGTGTCAGTAAATTTCGGCATAAAAACATAATTATTTATGACAACAGCACAGTCACCAACGCTCTAGATAACATGAAAACAGCCAAACCAGATCTGCTAGGGCATGTAAAATGGTCAGAGTGAGGTGTTCTCTCATTTGCGTCTTGCAGTAGCTAGCAAGCTAGCCAATGTCAGCAAATTAGCTTGGGTGCTTGACTGATTTTATGAACGCCCTTTGGCATTTCAGATTGAATTTCTGAACACACCCTTTAGTGTCAGTAATGTACGTTCCGAACACTGAATATATGAGTCTAAGACGTAGTTTTAAAATATAAAATTTGTATATCCGAACTCAGAATCAAATATGCTTCCAAAAAATAACATGGTCGCTGTGGTAGAACGTTTAGGCACAAGCTTGATGTAGTCATTCGTTGCGTGCTATAAATATGGGACCACATACCTAACTACTTTAATACACACATAAGTGAATTTGTCCCAATACTCTTGGGGGGTCTTGGTACAAAAAGTGCTGAAATTTCTAAACGGTTCATCCCGATATGGATGAAAATACCCTCAAATTAAAGCTGACATATTGCACCTTAACGTCATAGTCATTGTTCGATTTCAAATTCAAACCTTTTGGAATATTGAGCAAAAAGAAGAAAAAACTGTCTGCAAAATTACAGAGGGCATTCAATAGGGGGAAAGGTGTTTTTGATTGAAGAATTAAATCAAACATTTCAGAACAAAGATTTGACTACACAATAACAAGGTTTAGATATTAACTTTGTGATTGTGCTTTTCATTGGGACAATTTTGTATTAACTAACTGACAACTGTAGATACCCAGATGAAAAAATACTATAGTACACTATGGCATAAATACTGTAGTATTACTATATTTATATATTATAGTATTCACTGTCGTGTTCTTGCAGACTTTACTGTAGTATTCACTACAGTGTTTTTGAGGACATGACTGTAGTATTTACAGTACTATAGTAATTACTGTAATGGAGGAATACTATAGCGTGTAGTATGGTATTCTACAACATTCTATAGTAAGTACTTCACATGATCGAGGGACACTAGTGTGGAATATAGTATTATACAGTATATTATAGTTTACTAATGTTTACTACAGAATTCTATAGTAAGTACTGTATTATTCTATAGTAAACTGTAGTATTTTTTCATGTAGGTATCGTTCAAATCTCAAATGATTTCTAAATAAAAGCATTGGGTATCACTCAAAACATTAAATGGCAAAGACGTAACCAATATTCAGCATTTGTCTGGACACTCCAATCAGATAACAGATATTAAAACCTACAGATTATTGTTCCTTGTTATGGAAGTCATTATCATAGTGTTTGTTCTCTCTTTGTGTCATAGGGTAAACAGTCTACCATCATGCAGTGGATGTTATTCCTAGTGCTGTTCTCAGGTCAGTGTCTTTATTCAATGTCTACTCACTATCATCAAGTGTGAAGCGCAAAACCAGGGGTTAAGGGCCGTCAAAAAAACGTTTTTTTTTCCTGTGTTTATTTAAATCATTGTACAACAGCTGAATGAAAGTAACACTACCAAGGTCTGACATAAATGGATCAGTGTAATTTCCTGATAGTTGCTGATTGAAAATACAATCTACACAGGACCTTTTAAATCAGCAGGTTTTGCATGGGTGGAGTTTTGGCTTGCCTGGTAAAATCACTATTGAAATAAATGTTTTAGGTTGTAATCTTTCACATGACTGGGAATACATATATGCATCTGTTGGTCACAAATATATATATTTTTAAAGGTAAGGGTGTGGATTAAAAAAAGTCAGTATCTAGTGTGACCACCATTTGCCTCATGCAGGGTGACATCTCCTTCGCATAGAGTTGATCAGGCTGTTGATTGTGGCCTGTGGAATGTTGTTCCACTCCTCTTCAATGGCTGTGTGAAGTTGCTGGATATTGGCGGGAACTGGAACACGCTGTCGTACACGTCGACCCAGAGCATCCCAAACATGCTCAGTGGGTGACATGTTTGGTGAGTATGCAGGCCATGGAAGAACTGGGACATTTTCAGCTCCCAGGAATTGTCTACAGATCCTTGCATCATGGGGCCGTGCATTATCATGCTGAAACATGAGGTGATGGCGGCAGATGAATGGCACAGCAATGGGCCTCAGGATCTTGTCACGGTATCTCTGTGCATTCAAATTGCCATTGATAAAATGTAATTGTATTCATTGTCCGTAGCTTATGCCTGCCTATACCATAACCCCACTGCCACCATGGGGCACACTATTCACAACGTTGACATCAGCAAACCACTCGCCTACACAACGCTATCTGCCCGATACAGTTGAAACCGGGATTAATCCGTGAAGAGCACATTTCTCCAGCGTGCCAGTGGCCATTGAAGGTGAGCATTTGCCCACAGAATTTGGTTAACACACCGAACTGCAGTCAGGTCAAGACCCTGGTGAGGACGATGAGCACGCAGATGAGCACAGAGACATCTGTGGCATTGTGTTGTGTGACAACTGCACATTTTACAGTGGCCTTTTATTGTCCCCAGCACAAGGTGCACCTGTGTAATGATCATGCTGTTTAATCTTGATATGTCATACATGTCAGGTGGATGGATTACTTTAGCTAAGGATAAATGTTCACCAACAGATGTAAACAAATTTGTGCACAAAATCTGAGCGAAATAAGCGTTTTGTGCATATTGAACATTTCTGGGATCTTTTATTTCAGCTCATGAAACATGGGACCAACACTTTACATGTTGTGTTAATATTTTAGTTCAGTATACTTGCTTGAATTTGGGGGGGGGGTTGCAAAAATGCTGTTTTATCATTTTTTGATGGAAAACTATTACAGTAAGGCAGTGGTGGTAAAAGTACCCAATTGTCATACTTGAGTAAAAGCAGTGGTGTAAAGTACTTAAGTAAAAATACTTTAAAGCACTGCTTAAGTCGTTTTTGGGGGTATCTGTACTTTACTATTTATATTTTTGCCAACTTTTACTTCACTACATTCCTAAAGATAATAATGTACTTTTTACTCCATACATTTTCCCTGTCACCCAAAAGTACCTGTTATATTTTGACAGGAAAATGGTCAGATTCACACAGTTATCAAGAGAACATTCCTGGTCATCCCTACTGCCTCTGATCTGGTGGACTCACTAAATACAAATGCTTTGTTTGTAAATTAGTGTTGGAGTGTGCCCTTGGCAATCCGTCAATAAAAATATATATATATATATTTTGCTGTCTGGTTTGCTGAATATAAGGAATTTGAAATGGTTTGTACTTTTACTTTGGACACTTAAGTACATTTTAGCAATTCTATTTCCTTTTAATACTTAAGTATAGTTCAAACCAAATACTTTTAGACTTTTACTCAAGTGGTATTTTACTGGGTGACTTTCACTTTTACTTGAGTCATTTTCTAATAAGGTATCTTTACTTTTACTCAAGCATGACAATTTAGTACATTTTCAACCACTGAGTAAAAGTAAAGATACCTTAATAGATTAATAGAAAATGACTCAAGTAAAAGTGAAAGTCACCCAGTAAAATACTACTTGAGTAAAAGTCTAAAAGGTATTTGGTTTTAAATTTACTTAAGTATTAAAAGGAAATGTAACTGAAATTATTTATACTTTTGTACTTTTACTAGATAGTTAAGTATATTTTAGCAAATTCCTTATATTAAACTAACCAGACTGAACTATTTTCTTGTTTTTGTTATTTACGGATAGCCAGGGGCATACTCCAACACTCAGACATCTTTTCAAACTAAGTATTTGATTTTAGTGAGTCCGCCATATCAGAAGCAGTAGGAATGACCTGGGATTTTCTCTTGATAAGTGCATGAATTTGACCATTTTCCTGTTCTGCTATGCATTCAAAGTGTAACAAGTATTTTTGGCTACCAAGGAACATGTTTGGAGTCAAAAGTACATTTTTTTAAATTTAGGAACATAGTGAAGTAAAAGTTATTTAAAAAAAAAAATAGTAGATACCCCAAAAAACTACTTAAGTAGAACTTTAAAGTATTTTTACATAAGTACTTTACACCACTGCAGTAAGATACTTATTTGTTACCCAGAAATGGTTTGATACCGAGATAAAAACAGCTGCCCTGGGTCTTTAAAGAGAATTGTTCAAGACAATTTGCCACCATGTGATTTCAGCTGTGGATTGTCTTGTTCAAAAAGCAGGAACCACAATTATTTCCCTATCGTTCCGTTTCCTGAACAGAGAGGATATTTTTTCTATTCCTGAAGCCTAAAAATGTCCAGACCAGAGTAGTAACTCCCCCTGCCAGCATCAAAACCAAAGTGTTAGGGGGAAACAGTGAAATGTAAAAAAAATAGTGAAGTAAAATCTCCTTTAAATAACGTCAACCTCAGTTGCCCCTATCACTCCCATAGATGTTTAGCTAGCGGTGGATGAACTTAGCTTAAGTTTGTAGTGGCTGTTTACAGAAAACCAAACCATACGGTTTCTCCTGGCCCATAGACTCCTTTTAGGGTGAGGAACCATGGAACAATAAGTTTGCCCTTTAAAGGTCATTGTAGAATTGAAGCTGAACACAGGCAGATAGTTTAGTAGACTCCAGATTTTCTTTAGTGGACTACCCAAAATTGGGTAGTACAAGAACTAATGTTTCGAGAGGTTGCTTAAAAACTGCAGTCTGTGATCAGTATAAGCACAAAGATCAAAATCGCAGATTTTCTTAAATTATATATCTAGCAATGCAATGTTTATGATGTTGAAGAGATCCCATTAAAAGCAGATGGAGAGTTTTTCAGAGCACAAAATTGTTTAATAGTTCAAGCAACAGAGACCATCTTCCTGAATGTTGAAAAGAAAATGTGTGTCCTTGCTACAGCAGTCTTCATTTTTATTGGCAGTGGAAGCAGTAGTTATAGTTTATTTTATTCCCGTAACCGTACACTCTTAAGCACCTTTTTTTCTATCTAGAACCAAGGGTTTATTCTGCTGTCCCATAGGAGAACCCTTTGAAGAACCAGTTTTGGTTCCAGGTATAACTCTTTCGGGTTCCATGTAGAACCCTCTGTGGAAAGGGTTCTACATGGAACCCAAAAGAGTTATACCTGGAACCAAAACTGGTTCTCCTATAGGGACAGCCGCAGAACCCTTTTTTCTGTGTAGTGGTGACTGTAGAAATAGTACTATTGAGTGTAGTAGTACAGCATCAGTAATGTACTGTAATGGTAGTAGTAGTGACTTATGGAAGTAGAGGCGTTACTGACTGAAGTACAGTAATATTGACTTTCTAATGTTTTATTGAGCAGCCCCCCCAGTATTTTGGTTCGAACAGTCGGAAGATGTGGTTTGAACAGTGGATTCACTCCACAGAAACCCCAGCGTTGAGCTGAGCACAACTGCAGATCCGAGTCACATGGCATCATTGTAAATGACGTCACACTGCTTGCTTACCAAGTACCGCTTCCCCCTAATTTGGCTATTAACAAGGCTCGAACTCGGGACCTCTGCCTCGCAAACATTCGTGACCACCCTCCTGAAGCGTCTCTACCCGTTGCTATATTGATTGCGTAAGGGGAGACACTTGACGAGTGAGTTTCACAGATCCCAATCTGCTTCACATGCTTATGTAGAGGGATAAATTATGAAAAGGGTATTCTGATTTTGATTCACTTTTTCTACTCTAGTGACAGACGTAACAGAACCAGTAAACGGAACTATGACGGCTGCCTCTACACCTGTTATGACAACAAGAGGTAATAATGCTGCATCCCATGTGATATGATAATTAGACCTACAGTACAGTACCTTATAGGGGACAGTGGGGAATTAGGATCATTACGTCAAGGAAATATAGTATTCTTTCTAACAAATATATCAACAGATACTGTGCCCTATGTAATTATAGGGAGAGTGAAGCATGTAAAAAAAAACGTTTGTCTCTATACTTCAAAACTTTGGATTTGAAATCAAACAATGATTATGAGGTTAAAGTGCAGACGGTCAACTTTCATTTTGGGGTATATTCATCCTATCGGGTGAACCGTTTAGAAATGACAACACTTTTTGTACGTGGTCCCTTCATTTTAGGAGAACAAAGGTATTGGGACAAATTCACTTATATTGTAATAAAGTAGTAAAAAGTTCAGTATTTGGTCCCATATACATAGCGGTTCACACGATATGGATGAAAATACCCTCAAATGAAAGCTGAAAATCTTCACTTTAACCTCAATCATTGTTTAATTTCAAATCTAAACTTTTGGAGTATAGAGCCAAAAGAAGAAAACAATTGTTCCCTGTCCCATATCGAGTTCATATGCATGACATTTCTAAAATACTATGCAATTACTGACAAAATGTAATCATCATTTGTATGGGGTATGTTCAGCCCTTGGCTCAACTTGCCCTGGCCAAATGGCACAATTTACCCCAAAGCAAAACATTTATTATATTAGCCCACACAGCTACAAGGATTAGGGTTGCATAGTTTCCAGATCATTTACCAAAGTTACCTGAATCTTCAGTAATTTTGGTAATTACCAGAAAATCTAAGGCAATCTATCATAACTTTGGTAATTAATTTTTTTTAATGTATTCATATATAGTATTAATTTATTATATATGTGTCCACATTGTCCATGAGTTTCTAGTGGATAAACCTTATGGTTCAAGAGAAAATAGCCTAATTAATAATAAATGATTACCTAAAATCCTTGAAAGATACCAAAATTCTGGTAGTTTACTAGTCAACTTTGGAAGTTTCCAGTATTATACCCTCCCTTAGCAACCCTAACAATGATGCACTTTCATGCTAGGCTTAGGACCTCGTATTGTAGTTTATAGAGAACCCAACTAATGTATAAAACAGTCTTAAAACTATCTATTTAGGTTTTGATACACGCATCATGAAACCTCAAACACAAATTCACTTGACATTGGGGAAATCTGTTTTTTGGACCAAACTTCCTACATTTTTTCATGTGGTTTCTTCCTTCACAGACTCCATGAAATGATGATGGCCTCTATCTAAATATTTGGTCACATGATTCATTTTGTGTATAGTTTCCTAGAAACAAGGGTTGGTTCAACTAACCCTTTGGCACGATTTATCCCACGCTCCCCTACTGCTTGCAGCTGAATCAGAGCCCTCTCCCCTACTTTTAGTTGGTGATGGGAAGTTTGGGTCTTTATACTGATTCTGATCTTTTAAATTCTTCAAAATAATGAATCTATAGACTCTTTAGATTCGTTCCTTTGATTCAATAATGCCCAGAGGCCAATGCATACAGGACCTCTACCAGCGAACAATGAAATCAAAACTCAAAAGAATCATGATTCTACAAGACTCTCGTTCTCTCTGTCATTTGTGACTGAGATTAATAAAAGTGGGCTTGAAAACAATGTACATTTCGGTTTGCTAGGCATACAAATAAGATTATTTCTTGATACCTTTAAAAAAACAAGGTTTAGTTGCAGCCGCAACCGTACTAGATTGTGAACGACTCGTTTTGGCGGATTGCAATTGCTTGGCTACCGTCGGGAGATTAGCACATTATCATTAATATTAACTGCAGCGACCCCCCGAAACAATTCGTTCTCGAGTTTGTTGAGCAGAAGCAGGCTGTGTAATGTTTGGTTCTACACAGCAGTGTTCATCGATAACCTTCATTATCAATTCATTGAGTACATTTTTACACCATGCAATCAATTATCAGTTCTAAACTGTTTGCATGATCTATTTTCTTGTGCGCACGCACATACTGCATGATAGACAGTTGGTGGTCGGAGCATGTCTTCGGAGCCGCGGAGGCAGAGGAGCGCATATCAATCCTGCTGAATAATATATAAACCTGCTGAAGAATATATCCATCCTGCTGAAGAATTCATTGCGGCCAGCAGGTCAAATTTAACGACTAAAAGGAATGAGTTACTCGTAAAAACTAACCCTGACTCGAGTCAGTAAAAAGAGTTGTGCAGTTTGAGAACAATTTGTTCTTTTTGAACGTCACTACTTTCAGTGAGCGTGAAATAAACACTCCAGAAGCTAATTGGTAGACCAACAGCTTTTATAGACATTGGGATACTTACTATTCATAATGTACTACTTTATTTTCTAGTTATAGATTGTGCAACGACACCTTTTTGTTGTCAAGCACACCATAAAGACTTTCTTCTCCTCTATTTTGACATGTACCCATCTGTCAATCTCTCGGTCTTCTCCAGAGATGCCCACCATCCGCATGGTGAACGGCAACAACCGCTGCCAGGGCCGTGTGGAGGTGTTCCATATCAATCAGTGGGGCACGGTGTGTGATGACTTTTGGGACCTTCAAGATGCCCAGGTGGTGTGTGGGCAGCTGGGCTGTGGCACCGCCATCTCAGCCAATCCTCAGGCCTACTTCGGCACCGGCTTGCACCCTATCCTCTTAGATGATGTAGACTGCAATGGAAGCGAGATAGATCTCACAAACTGCTCCCACTTAGGCTGGGGAATGCACAACTGTAACCATGATGAGGACGCTGGAGTCATCTGCACAGGTAAGGGATTCGATTCTAAGGAGTTGTGTGCTTTTACTTATCAATGGGAACGTGTATAAAGATTTCGGAATTCAGATATGACGTCATTGTTTTAGCAGCGCTAACAAACCGTGCAAATACATCCGCCAAACACCGGCTTCGAGGGCATTAGCACTTGATGGAGGCCACCATCTTTATGCACCTCCGCTATTGTGTGATAATGATTGTTTGTGCATGTGAAGCAACCAAGACAGACTGTAACGGGAGAGATTGCTCTAAAATTGCTGTATATTTTGATTGGTAGAATATACACTATATACACAAAAGTATGTGGACACCCCTTCAGATTAGTGGATTCGGCTATTTCATGTGGCTGAAATAGCCAAATCTACTAATTTGAAAGGGTGTCCACATACACTATATACAAAAATGTATGTGGACCACTCTTGCTTTGGTTACCACTGCTAAATTCAGCCTTTTCCCCAGATAAATAGTGTGATGTTCTACCATCTGTGCTGTCTATTGATAGAGTCCCCCACTAAAACGATACAGATGGTGAGAGTGGAGCTGACCCCTGATTCACCTACGAACTTAAGTGATCCTGCCGTGAGTGAGGCCATTTTGCAGCAGGTGAGTCTCACCCTCTACTCAACTGTATATTGGGCTTTCTCAACCGGCAGACTCCGGTCCCAGCAGGAACAGACCCAAAGTCCAATGCAATTCTTTACAAACATATTTCAGTTATAAAACGCAGTCATGGAGATCAATTAAGAGTAGAACTAAGAGTACATTATGGAACCCTACAATATTATAAAATATATTCAGTAAATGACTCTGCTTTTCAGATAAAAGCCAAACTGAGAGCTCAGGGGATATCTGACACCGTTAAACTGAGTTGGAAAGTGCAGCCTGATGAAGAAATTTTCCACAAGAAGGAGATGGGAAAGAGTCCAAAAAAGAGGAGGAAGAGGTCAGAACTTTAAATACACATAGGCAAATATACAGTGTACAAACCATTAAGAACACCTTCCCAATATTAAAGGTACTATGCACTATATTCATTGATTAAAATGTTTTTTTTATTACCTATAGTAACTGCTATAATGCTTGATATTGAACGATAATGCTTCCTATTGAATTTCTTTATATAACCATAAGATAATTTTTGCTTTAATACATAAAAAACAAGTTTTATTGTAAATGTGTGATATACAGTTCAATGTTTAAAGGACAAAGGACTATTTTTTAAATCTTTAATTGACCCTATAATGAATAACTTTAATTAGCATAGAGCCTTACTTTAGGGGAGGCAGGTAGCCTAGTGGTTAGAGCATTGGGCCAGTAACTGAAAGGTTGGTGGATTGAATCCCCAATCTGACAATGTAAAAAATCTGTTCGTCTGCCCCTGAACAAGGCAGTTAACCCACTGTTCCAAGGCCGTCATTGAAAAATAAGAATTTGTTCTTAACTGACTTGCCTAGTTAAATAAAGGTTACATTTTTTTATTTAATTACTTGAAATATGGGTATACGGTTGGAAGTCGGAAGTTTACATACACTTAGGTTGGAATCATTAAAACTTGTTTTTCAACCACTCCACAAATTTCTTGTTAACAAACTATAGTTTTGGCAAGTCGGTTAGGACATCTACTTTGTGCGTGACAACAATTGTTTACAGACATTATTTCACTTATAATTCACTATCACAATTCCAGTGGGTCAGAAGTTTACATACACCAAGTTGACTGTGCCTTTAAACAGCTTGGAAAATGATGTCGTGGCTTTAGAAGCTTCTGATAGGCTAATTGACATAATTGGAGGTGTACCTGTGGATGTACACTGCTCAAAAAAATAAAGGGAACACTAAAATAACACATCCTAGATCTGAATGAATGCAATATTCTTATTAAATACTTTTTTCTTTACATAGTTGAATGTGCTGACAACAAAATCACACAAATTATCAATGGAAATCAAATTTATCAACCCATGGAGGTCTGGATATGGAGTCACACTCAAAATTAAAGTGGAAAACCACACTACAGGCTGATCCAACTTTGATGTCCTTAAAACAAGTCATGAGGCTCAGTAGTGTGTGTGTGGCCTCCCTACAACGCCTGGGCATGCTCCAGATGAGGTGGCGGATGGTCTCCCGAGTGATCTCCTCCCAGACCTGGACTAAAGCATCTGCCAACTCCTGGACAGTCTGTGGTGCAACGTGGCGTTGGTGGATGGAGCGAGACATGATGTCCCAGATGTGCTCAATTAGATTAGGTCTGGGGAACAGGCGGGCCTGTGTGGGTTGTAGACTCCGTCTCATGCTACCACGAGTGAAAGCACCGCCAGCATTCAAAAGTGACCAAAACATCAGCCAGGAAGCATAGGAACTGAGAAGTGGTCTGTGGTCACCACCTGCAGAACCACTCCTTTATTGGGGGTGTCTTGCTAATTGCCTATAATTTCCACTTGTTGTCTATTCCATTTGCACAACAGCATGTGAAATTTATTGTCAATCAGTGTTGCTTCCTAAGTGGACAGTTTGATTTCACAGAAGTGTGATTGACTTGGAGTTACATTGTGTTGTTTAAGTGTTCCCTTTATTTTTTTGAGCAGTGTATTTCAAGGCCTACCTTCAAACTCAGTGCCTCTTTGCTTGACATCATGGGAAAATCAAAAGAAATCAGCCAAGACATCAGAAAAAAAAAATGTAGACCTCCACAAGTCTGGTTCATCCTTGGGAGCAATTTCCAAATGCCTGAAGGTACCGCGTTCATCTCTACAAACAATAGTACACAAGTATAAATACCATGGGACCACGCAGCCGTCATACCTCTCAGGAAGGAGACGCGTTCTGTCTCCTAGAGATGAACGTACTTTGGTGCGAAAAGTGCAAATAATCCCAGAACAACAGCAAAGGACCTTATGAATATGCTGGAGGAAACAGGTACAAAAGTATCTATATCCACAGTAAAACGAGTCCTATATTGACATAACCTGAAAGGCCGCTCAGCAAGGAAGAAGCCACTGCTCAAAAACCGCCATAAAAAGCAAGACCGGTTTGCAACTGCACATGGGGACAAAGATTGTACCTTTTGGAGAAATGTCCTCTCATCTGATGAAACAAAAATAGTGTTTTTGCTTCCAGCAAGCAAACTAATAAGTCACAAGTATGTCGGATAATAGCCCACTGATAGCACGACGGTTTACCCGTGTGTCGCCAATAGCTAAAGAGAAAGTGTTACAGCTCCTTCCCCCACTAAGACTCCTGTGGATGGGAAAGAGATTGTAATTCTCCTTGTGCATGCCTTCTCGTTTCCCATTGTCTAGGAAGTCTATTGGTGGTGGGGTAGGTTTCTCAAAAGCAACTGAAATCACAAAAACTGTCTGGACGCTTCTATAACATGCCATTTACATGGAAAATAGAAATGTTACATTCTTCACACAAATCCATTAATGTTAATATGAGAGAAGCGCCAGATCTCAAATTAGGATTCAGCCCTTCATAAATAGCCACTAATATATATGTATATACAGCAGTGATGAACACCAATGAAATACTAATCATAACCCAATAGGAAGAGGAAGGAACACATGCATAACTGTGACAGAAATTGACACAAAGTGTGACTGAATCTCTTTTTAATAAAATAGAAAATTCATACGTTTTTGTTTTTCCATTACATTTAAGAAAGAAAAAAAATGCTTAAGAATATTGTGACACGCTCAGCTGTTCAGTGGTTGATCTGGAGTGAGAAAAGAGCCAGCAAACACAAGGAAAACGAGTACATACATGTATATGTACATACACATACATTATGAATGCAACAAAAAAAAAGAATTTTGTACACAAATTGTGCCACTGGTAAAATGTACTGGCCGTTGAATCATTCTATTTAAATCAGGCCGATGGACAGAAAGAGAAAAAGACGCACTAACGCAAATCTCCAAAAGAAATATTAAATCGGCTTGCTGAAACATAACTTAAATGTACAAAGAAAAAGCGTCATTACCCAGCAGAGTTTTACATTTGGTAGTGAAATGACTTGGTGAATTCAGAAAAGAGCCCAGCTACTGAAATACACCCACCCTAGTCATGGAAAGTAAACTGTCAAATATTTGAATATATAAAAACAACATTAGGTTCTGCCAAACAAATCCAACATTGCATGGACCGTATCATTCATATGGATACTCCGAACAAAACTAGTTTTATTTCTTAGAGGATAAGAATTCCTACTGTTAAAAGAAAGATAACAGGGGTCGAAGTGGACTTATTGCTTTTATAAATGGCTTTATAAAGGGTTAGAATTATTGAGGGAAGAGAGCAGAATAAACCTAGGTCATTTCACCACCGCGTGAAAGTAAAAAGCCTTCTGGACAGTGCAGTAACGATCTAGCAACATACACCATAGTACAATCATGTGTTACTCTGCAAACCAGAGTTAAATATGAAGAAGATTTAGCTAGGAGACCCTGGTGTTTCCGGGTCCACAGAGTTTGTTTGTTTCGTTCAAAATTGTTGAATTTTCTACGAGCAGTTGCTTCACAGCCCAAAGACCGTAGCGAGAAGCAACGTCCCACTAAAAACAATACTTGCCATGATGATGCCAATTAAACTGTGCTGTGCGTTAATAGCGCCAGTCCGTTAAGCGTTGCAGGACTTGCATTTCCACCCTTTTTTTTTTTTACATATTGACATTTTGTAACCTGAGGAGAAAACCTCTACCATCAACATGGATGAGAAAAATTGTATAAAACAAATGCCATGTTATTTGCATTGTTGTGCCTTTTGAACCAATTGGAGCAGAAAATAAAACACTTCACTTTGAAATCCAAAGTGAACTTTGCACTGTGTACTAGGAAACATAATATTGCAATTAAAATGACACATTGCACAAATAGTTAACTCAACTTCGAATGCCAAATGTTTTTGCTTGTATTATATATATATATATTTTTTTACAATGGACCATAGTCACGTCATAATGAGAGCTTATTTGAAGGGCCCTGTGTTTTGCAAAAACGTGACACGCTTGGATTTTTAGCCTTTTATTTGAAGCTTTAACATCAAACTGTCCACTTTTTCTTTTTATATGTCAGATGATCCAGCATCATCCTCAGACAATAGCTTTCATTTTTGGTGCAATTATCATTTCTGGATAAGGCTTCAAATACAGGTTCAAATCTCGCTATGACACATGAGTGCGCAAAACATAGGGCCTTATCATTTGGTCAATGTGGTTCTAACTTGTGTTCCAAAGTAATGGTCAAGGTTCGGGCACTGCATTCAAGTAAAACATTATTAATGCTTTAGAAGTTAGGTCCCACTTTACAATAAGTGTCCCCAATGACCATCCATGGTAGTTACATAGGCAGGTACAATGTTATTGCCGTGCAGGCCTATGTACTGTATTGTTTGAGTACTTCCAAAAGTCAGGCTTGTTTGCAGTTGTTTAAAAATCGTAATATTTGTAATTACACAAACGCAAATAAATTGTGGCTAAACCTCTCGTGCAAATTATTTGAGAGATACTTGTAAATACTTTGAAATTGAGAACGTCACTAACCATGTGTACCCACAGTAATTTATTACACTGTTTTTGTAAGTGCTAAACTATTAGGGACACTTATTGTAAAGTTAGACCAGAAATCATATACAATCGAAAATACAAATAAAAAGGTTTAAGGATTTAACTATATATCCATATCCCTCCTTCACTATTTTATAAATTCATGATAAAAAAAAAAAAAAAAGTTAGGTTTTCATCCAATTTGTTTTTTTCATAGATACTGATCCTTCAATCACCTAACCCATCCACCTTAAACCACAAACACAGACTAAAAACGGCAGTCTCCCCCTATAACGCTCATTGACATCATCCCAACGTTCTTCCGACACTCACCATCAAATTATCACAACCACCTTCTCTTCTCCTCCCCCCCGGTTCTGATTCTCCTCTCCAGATCTACAGGTCCTTCTTGGTCTGGCTCTGGTCTGTTCTAGAGGGTTCTCTTTGGTCTGGGCAGAGTAGCTGAAGCATGTCCCGCAGGGCCTGCCTGATCTGACCTCCATACTTGTGGGAACTCTAAGAGAGACAGAACAAATCAGCAAGAGAAAGACTAGTCCCAAGAATTGTCTGCTTAGCCAAAATATGTATCCCGTTAATCAACCTCAAAACAAATATTCTCAATTAGCTTAGGAAATGAATAAACGAGGGCATCGTTTAGGTTTGGACATGTGGTGCGAAGATCCTCCCTGTGGACCGATCAGTGGTACTCACAGTCTGTGAGCAGGAGTGTTTGCAGGAGATGTGAAAGTTCATCATGTTCTCTCCCATGATGGTGTAGGACACCCCGTAACCATCGTCCGCCACCTAGGAAAGACAAGTACATACTTCGCTCTCTTGAAGCACAGCTCTGCACCACAACACAGCTACAGTATACCGGTCTATTACCATGGAGTAGGTTGGCATATGCTATAACATGCCTTGCGCATGGAGGCTTCTGCACGGAACACAATCTTTTTCCAAGTTGAGATGATATGCTCGTTGACAAATGATGTTCTTATGTTGGAAGCATTCTGTTATTCCACCAAGTTATGCAATTAAAAGGTGTTTGGGGACGAAGATAGAGACCGAGAGGTACTGACCGGGCCAAAGCCTCCGCCACAGGAGACGTACTCTGGGTGGTTGACCATGTCAAACAGCTCCACCTGCTGGACAGGAGTCTGACTGGTAGAGAGATGCCATGGCTCGGACAGCACCTGGAACAACACAGGCAGGGATAGTGTTGTTACTCCACTAAGCTAGACACGTCACCACAGAGATGATCAAATATGGCTGATGTTATAATTAAGTAATAAGGCTTGAGGAGGCGTGGTATATACCACGGCTAAGGGCTGTTCTTAGGCACAATGCAAACCCTGAGGTGCCTTATTGCTATTATAAAACTGGTTGGTTTCCAACATAAATATAACAGGTAACAAGTATTTTTGGGTCATACCTGTGGTATATTGTCCGTTATACACACTGCTGAAATGCTGTTTAAGCCTATCAGCATCCAGGAACCACACTACCCGGTTTATAATACTGTACATAAAACAACGTTGTTGTAACGAAGGCGGTTGCACAAAAGGTGTTTCTGACTACTACCAAATTAATATGTCAGCGCAGATCTTTCTGATTATAATACATACCAGTGGTTTTCCGGAACTATTTACTTAAAAAAAGACTAGCTTCTTATTTTTTTATAATATAATATATATATAATGGATAGAATTATTATATAAAAATTAATTATTTATTTGTGTAAGACAGAACTGCTTTAAAAAAAAGAACAGAGCCACGAGTCAATCGTATGGAATCAACATTTTATTACAGAAAAGCAAGACGCCAAAAAAACACACCTCTTTCAGGAAGGGAGAGTCCACCCCAAGGTATTTGGAGACCACATAGAGACAGAAGAGGTGCCTGTCGATGCCGGCGCCAGTCATGGCATGTTTGTACAGGTTCTGGTGCTTCTCTGAGGCTTGGCGGAGAAGTCTCCTGCACACCTCTACCCCCTGGTGGACATTAGAGGGGGGAGAGCGAGGGGGAGAGCGAGCGGGACAGAGAGAGAAAAGGGTAAAGAGAGCGAGAGAGATGAGGGAGAGCAATAGGGTACGTTTTATGAGAAAGTATTCAGAGTAAGATCACATGCTCCCTACCTCTCCTCCCTCCAGGGCTTTGATGAAGGCACAGCTTTCATTGGAGCAGGAGCGCACAGTCTCTGTCCGGCCCTCCCTAAACAGACGGGTCATGGAGGCCTCGTAGGTCAGACAGAACATGCCCCTGTCCTGAGAGGGGAGTGGGGGAGAAGTATGGGGTTAGAGATTGTAAGGAGGCAACAGAATTGATCATGTTTGAGCAATGATCCTGACGTTTTGGGGGGTTTTGTTTTGTGCTCAATTACTTTGGTTTACATCCAATGTTAAATTTGATTGACCGATTGTTGCTACATTGAAGCCGTACTAAGCTACATAGTGCATGGGTCACCCCCCCCACCACCCACAAAAAAGTAAACAAGTGTGTGTGTAGGTGTATAAATGTTCCTGTCCACTTTGAGCTGTCCCCTCACCCTGTAGTAGGCCAGCTGAAGGGCCAGCTGGATGTAGGCGTCAGGACTGATGCGGCACTTCTTGATCATGCCCTTGCCAAAGTCCCGGAAAGAGAAGACGTGGAAGTCCACATCGTCGGCCAGCGCCTGGGCCACCGCCAGAGACTGGGAGATCTGCTCCTGACACTGGGACAGAGAGAGGAGGGGAATAGGCAACACTGGATCTTAAGACCACTGGGTGTAAAATGAAGAGTTTAGCGCATGGCCATTGAGATGTACATGTTTATACACTGATGGGAAGATCACTTGTGTTCTCATTGGAATGACACATTCGCTTGATGCGTTATGAAATGAACGATTAAAAACATGGGTATTACAATGTCCAGAAAATATACCTATAGGCAATGAGAGATTTTCAAATGAGGTGAATGGATAATTAAATGAAGAGAACGGATAACTCAAATAATAGACAGATAAATGGATGGATGAATAAATGAAAGGAAGGATGGATGGGTGGTTCACCTCTGGGGTGATGTCCCAGCTCAGTCTCTGAGGTCGGGGTAGAGAGGCATCCACCTCTCCCTTACAATGGCCCTCTTCATTGTACCCCAGCTGGAAACTGTCTGTGGCCAACACATACTTAAAACAGACAGACAATTAGCTGAGAAAAATACATGAATTCACTTATTTACTCAGTACAGGTTATTTATATATATATCCGTTAAAATCAACTCTGGACCTCGAAGCCAGTTCCACTGCATTTCTTTGATTGTTTCCCTCTAATCAGGGACTGATTTAGACCTGGGACACCAGGTGTGTGCAATTAATTATCAGGTAAAACAGAAAACCAGCAGGCTCTGGACCTCGTAGAGTAAGACTTGAGTACCCCTGGTATATACATTGTACATACATTTGGAATATATTTATACATAATTAAAAATAAATAAAAAAATCTTACCCTAAGGAGGTCTGCTAATTTTTCTGTATATTCATATATTTATACAGTGCCATCGGAAAGTATTCAGACCCCTTAACTTTTTCCACGTTGTCACATTACAGCCTTATTCTGAAATTGATTAAATCAAGTTTTTCCTGAGCAATCTACACACAATATCCAATAATGGCAAAGCAATAACAGGTTAAACATTTTTTTTGCAAATGTATATTTTTTTTAAAAAACATACCTTATTTACTTAAGTATTCAGACCCTTTGCTATGAGACTCGACATTGACCTCAGGTGCATCCTGTTTCCATTGATCATCCTTGAGATGTTTCTACAAGTTAATTGGAGTCCACCTGTGGTAAATTCAATTGAATGGACATGATTTGGAAAGGCACACACCTGTCTAGATAAGGTCGCACAGTTGACAGTGCATGCCAGAGCAACAACAATCCATGAGGTCGAAGGAAATGTCTGTAGAGCACCGAGACAGGATTGTGTTGAGGCACAAATCTGGGGAAGGGTACCAAAACATTTCTGCAACATTGAAGGTCCCAAGAACATCACTCTTAAATGGAAGAAGTTTGGAACCACTAAGATGCCTCCTAGAGCTGGTCGCCCTGCCAAAATGAGCAATCGGGGAAGGGCCTTGGTCAGTGAGGTGACCAAGAATTCGATGGTCACTCTGACAGAGCTCCAGAGTTCCTCTGTGGAGATGGGAGAAACATCCAAAAGGACAACCAGCACTCCACCAATCAGGTCTATATGGTAGAGCGGCAAGACGGAAGCCACTCCTCAGTAAAAGGCACATGACAGCCCGCTTGGAGTTTGCCAAAAGGCGCCTAAAGACTCTCAGACCATGAGACACAAGATTCTCTGGTCTGATGAAACCAAGATTGAACTCTTTGGCCTGAATGCCAAGCACCATGTTTGGAGGAAACCTGGCACCATCCGCACGGTGAAGCATGGTGGTGGCGTCATCATGCTGTGAGGATGTTTTTCAGCGGCAGGGACTGGGAGACTAATCAGGTTTGAGGCAAAGAAGAACTGAGCAAAGGCACAGAGAGATCCTTGATAAAAAATCTGCTCCAGAGCGCTCAGGACCTCAGACTGGGTCGAAGGTTCATCTTCCAACAGGACAATGAACCTAAGCACACAACCAAGACAACGCAGGAGTGGCTTCGGGACAAGTCTCTGAATGTCCTTGAGTGGTCCAGCCAGAACCCGGACTTGAAACCGATCGAACATCTCTGGAGAGACTTTAAAATAGCTGTGCAGCAATGCTCCCCATTCAACCTGACAGAGCTTGAGAGGATCTGCAGAGAAGAATGAGAGAAACTCCCCAAATACAGGTATGACAAGCTTGTAGAGCCCCACCCAAAATTACTCGAGGCTGTAATTGCTGCCAAAGGAGCTTCAACAAAGTACTGAGTAAAGGGTCTGAATACTTACGTAAATGTGATATTTTACTTTTTTATGTGTAATAAATTGGCAACATTTTCTAAAAACCTGTTTTTGCTTTGTCGTTATGGGGTATTTAGTGTACATTGCGGACGGGAAAAAAATATTGAATCAATTTTAGAATAAGGCTATAACGTAACAAAATGTGGAAAAAGACAAGGGGGTCTGAATACTTTCCAAAGGCACTGTATGTTATGTCTTACCTCCCATAAGTGTGCTACCACCGGTGCATCGGCCCATGAGTGCTCAGCATTCAGACCGATCTTCCCATTTTTATAGATCACAACGGAGAATGACTTGTCAAACCACCTGGCGAAAAGAAACGACAGTGTGCACAACTTTGATAACCGGCGCCAACTCCGACAAGGGTAGAACCATGGGAGTGATTGAGGAGGATAGACCTTATTTCATTGGGGTATTAAAGGAAAAGAATGAATGAAACAGGCTGTGGCAAGTGTGGTTGGAAATAAGCTTTATTTATTTTATCTTTTATTTTTTTAAAGGTAACCATGTCGTAATGTCGTGACAACCATTAGTCTGGATGACTTACCTGTCGTAACACTTCCCGTGGAGCAGGGACTTCGCGTAACGGTCCAGACTAGCAGCTGGGTCTTCTCCCATCATGCCTTGCTCGTCATCGTCCAAGGTCACAAAGAACGCTGCTTTCTCGATGCAGTCGAGTGACCGCTTGTTCACGCCCAAGCTGAAGTATTCCTTCCTGGCCTTGGCCCAGGGAATTCTGAGAAACAAAATGTATTGCTTAGGAGGACAGGTACAGCCAGGCACAAAGACCTGAGTCATGTTCAGTAGGTGGAAAACATTTCTAGACGGAGTGAAACTGAGAGGTACTACCAGAACACAGATTTGTCATTTTCCGGTTTTGCTACGGTGTTCCCAACTGAACACAACCCAGATATTTTCCATTGGGGATTTTTTTGAGCCCCTGCTATCAATCAGATGACTGTATATTTTTACCAAAACATCCATGACTCACCTGTCTCCAGCTGTCAGGGCCCCGAGCTTCTCCTCTCCCGGGGAGGGGGGCGACGGGTCATCCAGGATCCTCTGGAGCTGCGACTCGATCTCGCGTGGTGACAGCGGCCGGCTAGATGAGTACATCCTCAGACGGAAGTAGCGCCCCCGGTGGTACACCGCCACATAGTCACTGTCCTGCCAGTGCTGCACCGTGTCTACACAACAGTAAGAGGGAGAGAGAGAGAGAAGGGAGAGAGTTAAATATGGTACAGATGCCTTGGAGCAGATGGACAGGGGCAGAGGGTACAGAAAGGGAGGGAGACTGACAGCCTACAGAGGAAGGAGAGTGACTGACTAGAAACTACAGGACCAGCTGCAGACAAGAGAGTTTTCAACATTACCACCATGTAACCATAATACAGGACCTATATTGATATCAGTAATGCCAATGTCAAAAGCGCCACTTGCCCACAGTGTTTGCTGGCTGGAAAATAAGATTGACGACATGGGGAACAAAATTGCCAGAGTAAGGGACATGTCAATATTTTATAGTCACGACAAAGCAATGATACAGGCCTCAAATGCTGGTCATTGGAGGGCGCTTACATCTGCAAGTTCTTAAAGTAGTTTCAGCTCAAATCAATAGAAAGATTTGGTTTGAGAGTGTGTATTTAGCGAAGGGAAATTAAGTGGTACCAAACCGTCCAGTAGCAAATAATTCCCACCATGAATTAAAGTCTTTAAAGTACATTACCAGTCAAAACTTGACACACCTACTCATTCAAGGGTTTTTATTTATTTTTACTATTTTCTACATTGTAGGATAATAGTGAAGACATCAAAACTCTGAAATAACACATATGAAATGTAGTAACCAACAAAGTGTGAAACAAATCAAAATATAATTTAGATTTTAGATTCTTCAAAGTAGCCACCCTTTGCCTTAATGACAAATTGCATTCTCTCAACCAGCTTCATGAGGTAGTCACCTGGAATGCATTTAAATTAACAGGTGTGCCTTGTTAAAAGTTTATTTGTAGAATTTCTTTCCTTCTTAATGCGTTTGAGCCAATCGGTTGTGTTGTGACAGGGTAGGGGTGGTATACAGAAGACAGCCCTATTTAGTAAAAGACAAAGTCCATGATCTATGATGAAACTGGCTCTCATGAAGACCGCCACAGGAAAGGAAGACCCAGAGTTACCTCTGCTGCAGAGGATAAGTTCATTAGAGTTATCCGCCTCAGCGAATCGGCAATTAACTGCACCTCAGATTGCAGCCCAATTAAATGCTTCACAGAGTTCAAGTAACAGACACATCTCAACATCAACTGAGTGAATCAGGCCTTCATGGTCGAATTGCTGCAAAGAAACCACTACTAAAGGACATCAATAATAAGAAGAGACTTGCTTGGGCCAAGAAACACGAGCATTGGACATTAGATCGGTGGAAATCTTTCCTTTGGTCTGATGAGTCCAAATTTGAGATTGTTGGTTACATACACAGAGAGATGCAGAGTAGGTGAACGGATGATCTCCGCAGGAGGAGGTGTGATGGTGCTTTGCTGGTGACAATTTTAGTGATTTATTTAGAATTCAAGGCACACTTAACCAGCATGGCCACCACAGCATTCTGCAGCGATACACCAACCCATCTGGTTTGCACTTAGTGGGACTATCATTTGTTTTTCAACAGGACAATGACCCAAAATACACCTCCAGCCTGTGTAACGGCTATTTGACCAAGAAGACGAGTGATGAAGTGCTGCATCAGATGACCTGGCCTCCACAATCACCCGACCTCAACCCATTTGAGATGGTTTGGGATGAGTTGGACCACAGAGTGAAGGAAAACAGCCAACAGGTGCTCAGCATATATGGGAACTCCTTCAAGACTGTTGGAAAACCATTCCAGGTGACTACCTCATGAAGCTGATTGAGAGAATGCCAAGAGTGTGCAAAGCTGTCAAAGGCAAAGGGTGGTTACTTTGAAGAATCTAAAATCTAAACTATATTATGATTTGTTTAACACTATTTTGGTTACTACATGATTCCATATGTGTTATTTCATAGTTTTGATGTCTTCACTTCTATTCTACAATGTAGAAAAGAGTAAAAATAAAGAAAAACCATTGAATGAGTAGGTGTGTCCAAACTTGACTGGTACTGTATATCCAAGTGATTTGTTGATAACTTTTAAAATGTTTCACTACAACAAATTGGGGAGCAATTCCTAGTCAAGTGCTGCAACACCTAGTGAAGAACACTATAAAAACAGGCTATATATTGTAATTGTCAACATAAACCAAGCAGGTGGGGAATTATAAAATACTGGACCGATTTATAAAACAAGGGCTCCTGTTTGTAATCGAACAAGGGCTCCTGTTTGTAATCGGGCAAGGGCGTGGTGGTCACCGCGGGGACTTTGCAGAGGGATGTCACAACACATGGGAGATACAAGGACAGGGATACTACGTGTGTCCCAAATGGCACCTTGTTCCCCGTGGACCCTGGTCAAAAGTGGTGCACTATATAGGGAAAAGGGTGCCATAGGAGACGCATCCTACATGTATTGAGGAAGTGTTAATACCTGTGATCGTCCCGGGGATTCGACAAGAGTCAAACATCCTCTCAAACTGATAGGAACAGCAAGGGACCGAAGACATCAAAAACCACTGAGCGATAGAGGAACCGGGGGAAAAAAAACAAAGAAATATGGGGGAGGATAGAGGAGAGGACACAATGGGACGACAGACGAAAAAAACAAGGGACCAAGTGAAAGGGAAAAGAGGAGGAACAACAGAACAGGTGGGAATAGTGAAAAGGAAAGAGGTGAACGAAAACAAATATAAAGTGGATAGATACAAGAGAAGTCCGTTAGAGGCAAGCCCTTTCCAGAGTGACGGCACAGACAACAGACTAGGAAACAGGACGGATGAGAGACAGTGAAAGATGACAGAGCAGTTGTGTGGCGGACATTTTGTGACTGTGTGAAGTACAAACACCCCTCTCTTCACGAAATGGACAGTGAGACCATACACACATTACTGCAAATGTCCAGTCAGTTATGGTACAGTATGGCAACCCTCTCCAAATAACCGTTCCTCCATGACGAAAGGGGGGCTTTAGTAAAAAAGTTTGGAAAGCACCGTCTTATTTGAATGGCTACTGATATTTACTGCACATTTGTACGGTAAAACCTATAGATCTGTGTTAATGTGTGCTTTGAATGAGAGGCATGTATTGTATTTTCCTTTGTACATATAGGTACTGTGTTCAGAAGTGTGTATTGTTGTAGATGACTCTACATGTGTGTTTACCGGTCTCCTCTCCAGGAGTGCGTGTGGTGTTGAACATCCTCTCACACTGAGCTGCACACAGAGGAATGACAGTGCCTGGAACACGACTCTGGGGAGGAACAGGAGGAGAGGGAGAGAGGGGGGGAGAGCAAGAGAGAGTTCAGAGAGCGAGAGTGCAGACCAGGGAGCGAGCGGGCGAGAGTTCAGACCAGGGAGCGAGCGGGCGAGAGTTCAGACCAGGGAGCGAGCGGGCGAGAGTTCAGACCAGGGAGCGAGCGGGCGAGAGTTCAGACCAGGGAGCGAGCGGGCGAGAGTTCAGACCAGGAGCCAGCGGGCGAGGGTTCAGACCAGGGAGCGAGCGGGCGAGAGTTCAGACCAGGGAGCGAGCGGGCGAGAGTTCAGACCAGGGAGCGAGCGGGCGAGAGTTCAGACCAGGGAGCGAGCGGGCGAGAGTTCAGACCAGGGAGCGAGCGGGCGAGAGTTCAGACCAGGGAGCGAGCGGGCGAGAGTTCAGACCAGGGAGCGAGCGGGCGAGAGTTCAGACCAGGGAGCGACCGGGCGAGAGTTCAGACCAGGGAGCGAGCGGGCGAGAGTTCAGACCAGGGAGCGAGCGGGCGAGAGTTCAGACCAGGGAGCGAGCGAGCGAGAGTTCAGACCAGGGAGCGAGCGAGCGAGAGTTCAGACCAGGGAGCGAGCGAGCGGCGAGAGTTCAGACCAGGGAGCGAGCGAGAGTTCAGACCAGGGAGCGAGCGAGAGTTCAGACCAGGGAGCGAGCGAGAGTTCAGACCAGGGAGCGAGCGAGAGTTCAGACCAGGGAGCGAGCGAGCGAGCGAGCGAGAGTTCAGACCAGGGAGCGAGCGAGCGAGCGAGAGTTCAGACCAGGGAGCGAGCGAGCGAGCGAGAGTTCAGACCAGGGAGCGAGCGAGCGAGCGAGAGTTCAGACCAGGGAGCGAGCGAGCGAGAGTTCAGACCAGGGAGCGAGCGAGAGTTCAGACCAGGGAGCGAGCGAGAGTTCAGACCAGGGAGCGAGCGAGCGAGCGAGAGTTCAGACCAGGGAGCGAGCGAGCGAGCGAGAGTTCAGACCAGGGAGCGAGCGAGCGAGAGTTCAGACCAGGGAGCGAGCGAGCGAGCGAGAGTTCAGACCAGGGAGCGAGCGAGAGTTCAGACCAGGGAGCGAGCGAGAGAGAGTTCAGACCAGGGAGCGAGCGAGAGAGTTCAGACCAGGGAGCGAGCGAGAGTTCAGACCAGAGAGCGAGCGAGCGAGCGAGAGTTCAGACCAGGGAGCGTGCGAGCGAGCGAGAGTTCAGACCAGGGAGCGAGCGAGCGAGAGTTCAGACCAGGGAGCGAGCGAGCGAGCGAGAGTTCAGACCAGGGAGCGAGCGAGAGTTCAGACCAGGGAGCGAGCGAGAGTTCAGACCAGGGAGCGAGCGAGCGAGAGTTCAGACCAGGGAGCGAGCGAGAGTTCAGACCAGGGAGCGAGCGAGCGAGCGAGAGTTCAGACCAGGGAGCGAGCGAGCGAGCGAGAGTTCAGACCAGGGAGCGAGCGAGCGAGCGAGAGTTCAGACCAGGGAGCGAGCGAGCGAGCGAGAGTTCAGACCAGGGAGCGAGCGAGCGAGAGTTCAGACCAGGGAGCGAGCGAGCGAGAGTTCAGACCAGGGAGCGAGCGAGCGAGAGTTCAGACCAGGGAGCGAGCGAGCGAGAGTTCAGACCAGGGAGCGAGCGAGCGAGCGAGAGTTCAGACCAGGGAGCGAGCGAGCGAGAGTTCAGACCAGGGAGCGAGCGAGCGAGAGTTCAGACCAGGGAGCGAGCGAGCGAGTTCAGACCAGGGAGCGAGCGAGCGAGAGTTCAGACCAGGGGAGCCAGCGAGCGAGCGAGAGAGTTCAGACCAGGGGGAGCAGCGAGCGAGCGAGCGAGAGTTCAGACCAGGAGCGAGCGAGCGAGCGAGCGAGAGTTCAGACCAGGGAGCGAGCGAGAGTTCAGACCAGGGAGCGAGCGAGCGAGAGTTCAGACCAGGGAGCGAGCGAGCGAGCGAGAGTTCAGACCAGGGAGCGAGCGAGCGAGCGAGAGTTCAGACCAGGGAGCGAGCGAGCGAGCGAGAGTTCAGACCAGGGAGCGAGCGAGCGAGCGAGAGTTCAGACCAGGGAGCGAGCGAGCGAGCGAGAGTTCAGACCAGGGAGCGAGCGAGCGAGCGAGAGTTCAGACCAGGGAGCGAGCGAGCGAGAGTTCAGACCAGGGAGCGAGCGAGCGAGCGAGAGTTCAGACCAGGAGCGAGCGAGCGAGAGAGCAGACCAGGAGCGAGCGAGAGTTCAGACCAGGGAGCGAGCGAGCGAGAGTTCAGACCAGGGAGCGAGCGAGCGAGCGAGAGTTCAGACCAGGGAGCGAGCGAGCGAGAGTTCAGACCAGGGAGCGAGCGAGCGAGAGTTCAGACCAGGGAGCGAGCGAGCGAGAGTTCAGACCAGGGAGCGAGCGAGCGAGCGTTCAGACCAGGGAGCGAGCGAGCGAGAGTTCAGACCAGGGAGCGAGCGAGCGAGAGTTCAGACCAGGGAGCGAGCGAGCGAGAGTTCAGACCAGGGAGCGAGCGAGCGAGAGTTCAGACCAGGGAGCGAGCGAGCGAGAGTTCAGACCAGGGAGCGAGCGAGCGAGAATTCAGACCAGGGAGCGAGCGAGAGAGAGTTCAGACCAGGGAGCGAGCGAGAGAGAGTTCAGACCAGGGAGCGAGCGAGAGAGAGTTCAGACCAGGGAGCGAGAGAGAGAGAGTTCAGACCAGGGAGCGAGAGAGAGAGAGTTCAGACCAGGGAGCGAGAGAGAGCGAGAGTTCAGACCAGAGAGTGAGCTCAGACCAGAGGGAGAAGGACAGGAAAAGAAAAGAGAGAGAAAGGCCAAGGGAAGGTACAGAGTGTGGGGGTAGGGAGGAGAGATGGGGATGGTATGAGACCATGAGAGGGAATGGGTTTCAAACAAACTGGAAAATTAAACCAAAGGACACTTCAAACCTCTACACACAGAAGGAGCTAAAAAAACTGGATGGATGGATTGATGCAGCTTACACACATGAACATGGTCAGACCACACCAGCACACACTCAACATGTACACAGACAAACACACACGGAATGAGTTCATACTCAACACATCTCTCCTATTTCGGTACGTATTTTAAAGGAAATCGCAATAAAAACACCTCATTATGAAAACATGTCAACACCTTGGTACGGGCCCCTGCTCATATGTAAAATGAGTTCAGAGGACTTGTTGATTAGGGGTGTGCCGACATGGCTGTACTCGCATTCGTAATCTAATCCGGAAGTTGTCAGTTGATAGTCAGAACGGAAGAAACTGAAGTGTTTTAATATGCCTAAATAGATGTTGGCAAAAAACCTCCCTGCACGTTCTCACTGCAAAAACAACCCTGCAGATTAGGAGCAGGTGTGCGCGTGTCCTCAAGCTTGCGGCCACTCAGTCGGAATGGGCACTAACATTTCATATTTCCCCTACCCTTGCCCATCTGGTTAGATATTATGTACATTGATAGCGAGTGTCCTTCGCCATGGGATTTATCATAGTAGCGGGCCGCAGCAATCTAAATGACGCGAGTGGGCGGAGGAATACAGCTTCATTCTATCCAATCAGAGCAGCAGGATCAACATACAGCCCGCCCTTATCTTTACAGACAGGGAAACTAGCCCGTTGTTATTTAGACCACGCACGTGACTGACTCAAAGACAGTACAGTATGATTTAGAAACTCTGACTGACATGAGAAATATGCTTGCGGGAACTCCAAAAAGATATATATTCTGATTACGGATATTTAAAAAATATATATATATAAAAATACTCAGATCATAATCGTAAACCAGAAAATTGCCCATATACGTTACGATACCTCTTTTGTCCGACTACTCGGCACACCCCTAGTTTTGATGTCAAATAAAGCTTTCTGATTGGTGCACCAAACGTATCGTGATCACACAGCAGCCATCGAGGCAGTACTTTCATGAATTATACATGGAATTCACTGAACAACCCATGATGTTCAAAGGCCAATGGTATTTTCATGCATAGGGCTCAGACCTTTTCATTGGGCATCAAAATGGATGAAAACAGACAGAAATAATGAGGGCTATCTGGACTTCCCCCCAAAAAATATATATATTATAAAACGGTTTAAAACTTTTTTCATTGCGTGCCCTAATGAATACGGCCCAGGTTAAACTTCAGCCCCTATCACACGCTAATGGTGGAGGTTGACCGGTTGTTGAACTTACAGGCTTGAGCTCCTCTCTGTTGAGTTTCCTGCGGTACATGAGGAAGGCATGAAGGGTGTTGCCTGCTCTGGCAGCCTGGATGGGGGTGGGCGTCACATACAAGAAGTCCTGGGGAGAGAGAGTGCGTATGAGAGAGGGAGGAGGTGCCATTTTGACAACGCAGATCAGCATTGCTAAGTGGCAAACCAGAGAATACTATTAGTATGTGAAACGCCTTCCCCTTTTCCACGAAAGGTAGGCAATGATTTATTTGAGAGCTTTTCAAGTTTATCAAGTGCTTTTGGACTGTAGGGCCACTGTTATGCTCCCAAAATGTCACCCATAGAGAAATAGATATGTTGTTTAACCTTTCCATACGTGAATTCCAAATATCTCTAACGGTCACCCCCAGCGCGAGTTGTTTTATGTGCGTGATGTCAGAATGCACACTCTGTTCCAAAATGGGATTGTTACGCAACGGGACAGTTAACACGCGCTGCCTGCTAATTATCTATAGGCTGTGTTTCAACTTGTCAATTTCTAATTATTTTTCTAACAAGTTGTATTTTCTAACGACAGTTTGAATTTTGAGGGTTGTTTCGCCTCATTAATTCACATAGAAATAGCCCATTTCAGTGTTGCAGACAATTTATGATTGAGGCTTTACAGAGCCAGACAAAACTTCCCTCGTCGAGGAGAGCCCTTCCCCATTTCTTCCGCACATCAAGTATGCAGACATTTGCGAAGTCTTGCACGAACTGGCACATTTTCTGGCTGGCGCTCGCATGGCCTCCATTGTTTCTTTCCTTATAAATAAAAACTTTGGACATGTGTGTGTTCCTATCAAAGTAAGTGCCTTATTTTCTGTATATCGTGTTGTCGTGTCTACTGTAGCATGAAGTATGTATGTATGGAGCATAATGTTTCACAGTTTTATTCACATGTTTTCAAGTACTGGTGACAAATAATGCATTACGATAATTGCATAGATTCTAATGGACACCTATATGATGTGTGTAAAATACTTTTTGAAGGTTGTACTGGTTATAATGAGCTAATGCTAACCTATTTGCCAGCCATGTGTGGCGCCATGTTTGTTGACATTATACAATGCATTCTGGGTGTCACGTAAACTTCTGTCAGACCAAAGATGTTATAATGAGGTGAAGGAATGGTTCATTCATCTTTCGGGAACACTTCCGGAACTGAATGAAGGAAGTGAATGATCATAAACTACACACCCCTTCAACATGCATACTGCAAACAGACCAAACTCATCTAGTCTCCTCTTATCATCTTTGGTTGACGGGGAAAACAAACATGGCGGCGCACACAAACTACCCATCGCCGGATTACTTTTGATTTCTGGAAAGTGTTTTACAAAAAAATTTCAATCGATGTTAAGCTCAGACGTGATGAAGTATAAATAGTAATCGCTATTAGCTCATTCATATTGTGGTTTCCCGTCAGCTGAGAGTTCTCTAAATATGACCGCTTGTGTTACGTCAACATTTCCTCAGTTAGCGCTAGGACAAATGTAGCTTACATTTTCCAGTTTGGATGATTGTGTTATGCTGTTGCTACTTCTGTGAATGTCTGATCATTGCATCCAAAAATAAACTTGGCACATTCAGGACATAACTTTGTAAGGACTGTGTTTGTGCAAAAAATAATTCAGTGAAAAATCAGCGTGGCTAGCTCAAATGCTGACTGTTGCATCAATCGAAACAGGACGTTCTAAATAAACGTTCTAATCAAACCGGTTTGAGCGTACGATCCAGGGACCCCTGTAGAACGATCACACCCATTTGTCGGGTTGAAGGTTAAATGGACCAAACCACGGTCATCGTTCAAGTAGAATAGGGAATCGTGTTTGCTCTATTTGTTACATTTCTACCTGCAACGTTGTGAACGTTTCACCTCACTGAACACACCTCCGCTATTAGGAGACAGAACATGGGGAGTAGTCGATGATTTGTTGATACGTACCATGCCGTAGTAGTTGCTGTTGACCATGATAGGGCTCCGTCCTCTCAGGTAGATGTACTCCTCCCACCAGTCGCTCACCTAAAAGGGAACACACCCCCAGGGTCGTGTTCAGTCGACACAAAATGGACAACGGTAAGGTTGTCCCATCTGTCCCATCTGAAGTTGTCCCAATAAAAAATGGTTGTTTTCTTGATCCATGACTAAATGTTTTGTTACAAAGTGCCCTAATGAATACACCCCATAGAAATCCTCTGTGGCACAACCACGCAACATCCTGGCCAGGGGGCCACAGCCCTCACACACCCTCAGCACATCCATTACAATGAATAATTAAAAATGGCCTGCGACAAAGATCTACATTGTTCATGAGCATTCGACTATTAAAATAGGTCATTTCTACGTGTGCATAGCGCCTTTCTTTGTCTCACCTCCTGCTCTCTTAAAGCTCATTGGAGGAGAGGATCCAAGAATCCTCCAATAAGGAAGGCCAGAGGAAGCAAGGATTTGACGGCTCGTTACATTTTTGGACACAGCCACAGCCAAAGTCGACATATAAGGGGTTACTTACGTAGTTGGAAGCCCAGAGGGCCTTGAGTTTGAGGTACCACTGTAGCCGGTTCCCCAGGCTGCTCTCAAACTGGGTGGCCAGCGACGCCATGCGTTCAAACTCATCAGGGGTCGTCAGCGGCCGCACCGACTCCAGATACTGCAGAGAAACAGAGAGAGAAGAACAAACACACAGAACAATATTCTATTATATACATCATTGTGCAGTAGACACAGAACATTATCCCACATACAACAAAACAGAATACACAGAGGGAATCGAGCTAACGTGTGATGGAGGTACAATGGAGTGTCAGAGGTTCAGTAATACTGAGGGAGAGGCAAAGAGAGGTAGACAGAGAGAGAGATGTAGAAAGAGATGTAGAGAGAGAAGAGGTGTAGAGAGGTGTAGAAAGAGAAGAGGTGTAGAAAGAGAAGAGGTGTAGAAAGAGAAGAGGTGTAGAGAGAGGTGTATAGAGAGAAGTGTAGAGAGGTGTAGAGAGGTGTAGAGAGGTGTAGAGAGAGATGTAGAAAGAGATGTAGAGAGAGAGAGATGTAGAAAGAGAAGAGGTGTAGAGAGAGGTGTAGAAAGAGAAGAGGTGTAGAGAGAGGTGTAGAAAGAGAAGAGGTGTAGAGAGAAGTGTAGAGAGGTGTAGAGAGGTGTAGAGAGGTGTAGAGAGAGATGTAGAAAGAGATGTAGAGAGAGAGAGATGTAGAAAGATGTAGAGAGAGAAGAGGTAGAGAGAGGTGTAGAGAGAGGTGTATTTCCCTGTTGGGACAATAAAGATTGAATTGAAGAGCGTCTCACCCTCTTGACCGTGTCTTTGACGGCCGGCACGGGCTGGTTTGGCAGAGAGCCCTGGTAGCTGTAGAGGAGAGGCTGTCTGCCCGAGAAGATCCGCACCAGCGCCTGTAACACACACAAACAAAGTCAGCCCGAGTCCCGGATGGGGGCTAAATGCAGCTCTCCTACAACCACCTTGAAATACTACAGCTTTTAAATCTAACTAGCAGGGTGATTTCTTCCCAATCTATCCAATCACTTTTTACACTGATTGCAATGGAGGTAGAAAGATCATTTAGACCCCCCCCCAAACAATTTTAGAGGAGAGCTTGAAAGTAAGCATTTCATTGTACGATGTACACTACACCGTATTCTGTGCATATGACAAATCCAATGATGTGATGTTCAATTGTTGACGACTCCCCAGGAGTGGGTACACGGCAGGAGTCTCTACAGATGCACGGTGTACACACACACACACAGGAGAAGGTAATGAACAAGGGGCAGGGGGGATACTGACCACCCAGACTTTGGTTGTGTTGGACATCTTGCCGCGCTGCTCGAACATCCAGCGGTGGTAGGAGAGGAGCTGCTTCAGGCACATGCGCATGGTGAAGATGAGGGAGAACCAGAGCAGCGTGCTGAACAGCACCGCCGACACCACCGTCTGACACTGGGCACTCAGAGACTGACTGGGAGGGGTTCATTCCATTAGAGAATGAAAGAGTGTTAAAGGAGGGGGGGGGGAGGGAGAAAGAGAGAGAAGGATTTCAATGATTTGGTGAGAACATCTGAGAAAAGGGGGAAATATTTTACTTCAACACCCGTCTTTAAGCAATATTCGTAGACTTGTCTGTGCACGGTTGGTGACTGGTGCTAGCTACCTGACCGGTAGGTGCTCCTGGATCTTGGCGATGAGACCCATGGAGGGGTCAGAGCGCATGTACATGGTGGCCAGGATGGCGATGACCACAAACAGCCAGGAGGAGGGACTGGCCGGGTACACCCCCGTTATCACACCATTCTGTTGGGGAATTAGGGGGAAAAGAGATTGATCATTAAGGCACCCAACAGGAAGAAAACAAACTGAAAAGGGGAGGGACTTCATGGATAAGAAAAAAAGGTTTAAAAAAAAGACTTGAATCATTTTGGTTTTACGTGCCCTAATAAACGGCATACGTCACCCATTCAAAACCCAATCACCTTCCCAGCCCTGTCAACACGGCATATAATCCAACGAGAGGGTTGGATAATGCTCTTCACAGCTACTACCATGTACCTTGGCCTGGTTTTAAAAGCAAAAGCCCATAATCTCCCCAAGCGTATCTCCTGCACGAGTGACGGGACAGACAGAGATACAGCCAAAGTTAAGACCGGGGGAGAACAGAACAGGGATGAATGCGTGCCGGCATCGAGTTGGGACAAACACAGCGCGGGTGTGTGTTTACTAAGGAGGTCACCCGGAGGGCATGTTTACCGCAAACAGATTAGAGAAAGGTGACGCTGCTGGCTGTTCATATTCCAGCTCTCTACTGTTCAGCAGCACTGTGACGTTAAATGATACTGTTCAGCAGCACTGTGACGTTAAATGACACTGTTCAGCAGCACTGTGACGTTAAATGACACTGTTCAGCAGTACTGTGACGTTAAATGACATACTGTTCAGCAGCACTGTGACGTTAAATGACATACTGTTCAGCAGCACTGTGACGTTAAATGACATACTGTTCAGCAGTACTGTGACGTTAAATGACATACTGTTCAGCAGTACTGTGACGTTAAATGACACTGTTCAGCAGTACTGTGACGTTAAATGACACTGTTCAGCAGCACTGTGATGTTAAATGATACTGTTCAGCAGCACTGTGACGTTAAATGACACTGTTCAGCAGTACTGTGACGTTAAATGACATACTGTTCAGCAGTACTGTGACGTTAAATGACATACTGTTTAGCAGTACTGTGACGTTAAATGACATACTGTTCAGCAGTACTGTGACGTTAAATGACATACTGTTCAGCAGCACCGTGAAGTTAAATGACACTGTTCAGCAGCACCGTGACATTAAATGACATACTGTTCAGCAGCACCGTGAAGTTAAATGACACTGTTCAGCAGCACCGTGACATTAAATGACATACTGTTCAGCAGCACCGTGACGCTAAATGACATACTGTTCAGCAGCACCGTGGCGTTAAATGACATACTGTTCAGCAGCACCGTGACGTTAAATGACATACTGTTCAGCAGCACCGTGACGTTAAATGACATACTGTTCAGCAGTACTGTGACGTTAAATGACATACTGTTCAGCAGCACCGTGACGTTAAATGACACTGTTCAGCAGCACCGTGACATTAAATGACATACTGTTCAGCAGCACCGTGACGTTAAATTACACTGTTCAGCAGCACTGTGACGTTAAATGACATACTGTTCAGTAGCACTGTGACGTTAAATGACATACTGTTCAGCAGCACTGTGACGTTAAATGACATACTGTTCAGCAGCACTGTGACGTTAAATTACATACTGTTCAACAGCACTGTGACGTTAAATGACATACTGTTCAGCAGAGGTCAGGTTTAAGTGTGTCAGAGCAGTATGTCCCCCTCTGCTGTTTGTGCTGATATGATTATTATACACAGCTGAGGTATGTCACAGTAGATCACAGTAGAATGACGTATGGACGCTGTTGTGCAGAAACCATGTGATGTAATGTAATTCTAACCGACAGACAGAGAGAAAAGCAGACAGGGAGGCAGACAGGCGGAGGCATAGAGAGGCAGACAGGCGGAGGCATAGAGAGGCAGACAGGCGGAGGCATAGAGAGGCAGACAGGCGGAGGCATAGAGAGGCAGACAGGCGGAGGCATAGAGAGGCAGACAGGCGGAGGCATAGAGAGGCAGACAGGCGGAGGCATAGAGAGGCAGACAGGCGGAGGCATAGAGAGGCAGACAGGCGGAGGCATAGAGAGGCAGACGGAGGCGGAGGCATAGAGAGGCAGACAGGCGGAGGCATAGAGAGGCAGACAGGCGGAGGCAGGCGGAGGAGAGGCAGACAGGCGGAGGCATAGAGAGGCAGACAGCGGAGGCATAGAGAGGCAGACAGGCGGAGGCATAGAGAGGCAGACAGGCGGAGGCATAGAGAGGCAGACAGGCGGAGGCATAGAGAGGCAGACAGGCGGAGGCATAGAGAGGCAGACAGGCGGAGGCATAGAGAGGCAGACAGGCGGAGGCATAGAGGGGAAGACAGGCGGAGGCATAGAGAGGAAGACAGGCGGAGGCATAGAGAGGAAGACAGGCGGAGGCATAGAGAGGAAGACAGGGAGGCATAGAGAGGAAGACAGGGAGGCATAGAGAGGAAGACAAAGACAGACCAATCTTAAGACATGTAAACAGAAGAAAAAGGTAATAGTCAAGTAGCAGTGCAGTAGAACAGACAGGCTTACAGACAGATAGATGGACAAGGGAGGCAGACAGACAGGTGTACAAAAAGGCAATTAAGATAGACAGCGATAACCCGGAGAGATAGTCTGAGGGGATAGCCTGGGGTCTACACTTAGCGGAGGTCAGGTCTAAGCGAGTCAGAGCAATTTGTCCCCCTTACAGACAGATAAGCAGGTGATAAAGACCAACAGCGATGACCCAGAAAGCTCGTCTGGGAGTATGTACACTCGGGCTAGCCAGAGAGACACACACCAACGAAAGAGAAAGCCAGACAGATCAAAGACAGACAGACCAGGCCCTCAGACATGTCCAGTACCTTGAGGCGGATTAACTTCTTTTTCCAGGAGCGCAGGCCCGAGAGGTAGATCTCCGTGAGGGCCTGGTGGGACAGCTGCAGGTCGATGCCTTCCGGAGTCACCGTGAACTGGAAGGCCACGGCCTGGTGGGCTTCAGCCATGCCTGGAAAAAGGGATGGAGAGAGAGCGAGAGAGAGAGAGAGAATAGGGGCAGATAGAGACAGGGGGAGAAATATATATATATTAAGTGACCATCTTCCATACCAACTACAACTCTTTCGCCTTAACCTACACGTGTACGCACAATTATCAATAAAACTACACCGAGTTTAAAATCTAGGAGAGGAAAAATGGGTGAGTTTAGCCTGATTTGTTTTTTTTCATTTTTTGCATCAATTACTTTCGGTTTTGTACACCAGCTTCAAACAACTGAACAAACAATATTGTTGGTTATTAAAAAATATTTCACAGCAGTTTAGATGGTACAATGATTCTCTACACTGGCTTGTTTTTTCACAAACTGAAATTAGGCGAACTATTTGAATTTTAGCAGCCAGGAAATGGCAGAGTGATGTCTGCAAATTGCACTTTTAACTGAAATGCTGCTCACATAACTTTCAAAGCATGCTAGCTAGTTACACCAACAGTGTTATTTGTTGTTATTTCTCTGCTACACGTGGCAATTACGATAACGTTCCCACCCCCAATTCCTGAATAGGTTTTAGCAGCCTGTATCAGTCTTCAAGGTGAAACCTAAACGAGAATTTCCGGATAAGCTGCATTGTAACCTAAGGTGAGATGACACTTGGGGTGAGTTCCAAACACCACCCTATTCCCTTTATAGTGCACAACTTATGAGAAGGACCCATATTCATGCACTATATAGGACAAGGGTTACACCCAATGTTCCCTCTAAGAGGCTTGCGGGTGCGCAGCTCACCAGGGACTGGCGTGCAGAAGAAAAATCAGCCCGCGCAGAGAAGCACAAGATTAAAAAGTTGAGTGAAGTTCAGAGTTTCCCCCGTTAGTTAACACTATCAACGTTTCCCTTCACTGTGGGAATTGTGATCGAATCAACGCAATATTAGGCACTTTCAATGCAACATACCGAAACAAAACTGTTGTTGACAAAACGCATCGGAGTACCATTCTATTGCATTGACAGGCACGTACTCTACACAGACCGGTGCACGATAAACAAATCAGAACTGCAGTAGACCTAAATGCAAATAGACCGTTGCCATATATGGATTTGTTCTATTCACTTTGAACTGGACTGTTTTACAGCATGAGCCGTCATAGTTTTCATGCACTTGTTTTGAGATCAAAGCGAGAAATGCTTGTAGCCACGTGTGCGTGCACATGTGCGCATATTCTTTGCTAGTTAGTGAGTTATTTGCCCAGTTATAGTTAATTTCGCTTACGACAAGAGCACAAAACCTGTACATTTCAAAGCCCGCATTGAAAAGCGAGTCAGGTAAAGAGCTTTTTGTTGTCTTAAAAGGGGCAGTGCTCTATTTTGAGACCGACTTGAAGCTAAGTAGTTAATAGGTAGAGGGTAGCATAATTTGTCTGATTCTCTGTAAGAATGGTATGGGAATAATAATACTAATAATAATAATACGAATAATAATAATATTTTATTTTGTAAAGTGGTTTCCTGATTCAAACAACATTTTCAGTCACCTTGTCTGAAGGACAAGTGGATAAACAGGTTAATGTCAAGCCCTGCGTGTTTCATGGAATGTAGACCTGAATCAAACACCACATATTGGCTGTTACTGTTGGCTGAATGATAGAAACCCTATTTCCATGTTGAAATGTTGTGTGATTCAGTTTCACCATTGTTTAAAAAAAAAAATGCTGGGCCACTCTGGTAGACCTACATTATGATCAATAGCCACATTAGCCTACTTGGCCACTGTAAAAAGTCAATTAAAATCGGGTACAACCTCAGTGTTCACAGTAAACGCACTTCAAGATCTGAAATTTGTGCCGGAAAATATTAAAAGGGAACTCTGGTTCCACCTGATAATTAATTACACCCACCTGACCTCCCAGGTTTAAATCAGTCCCTGGTTAGACCTGGGACACACTCAAATGTAACAATTTGTTCGCTTCTGGTCATTATCACTATATCCAAATCCATTCACTGTAGGCTACTACTGTACATAACAGCACAGTCATCCCTATTTTATTGTATATTTGAGTTTGAATTAATGTGAATTGTGTGAATGCCTTGTCTATATTGTGTATGGTACATTATGTGCAGCGACATGTGCTGTTAACAAAATCAATAATTGTCATCTTTGCTGGTTCATCAACTGAAGACCATGTTTTGATGGGTCTTCTGCACATCGACGGGGCCGCAGTAGAGAAGGTGAAAGGCTTCAAGGTCCTCGGCGTACACATCACTGACAATCTGAAATGGTCCACCCGCAGACAATGGTGAAGAATGTGCAACAGCGCCTTTTCAACATCAGGAGGCAAAATAAATTTGGCTTGCCCCTAAGACCCTCACAAATTTTACAGATGCACCATTGAGAGCATCATGTCAGGCTGCATCACCGCCTGGTACTGCAAGTGCACCACCCGCAAACCGCAGTGCTCTCCAGAGGGTGGTGTGGTCTGCACAACGCATCACTGGGGGCAAACTACCTGCCCTCCAGGACACCTACTGCACCCGATGTCACAGGAAGGCCAAAAAGATCAAGGACCACAACCATCCAAGCCACTGTCTGTTCACCCCACTATCATCCAGAAGGAGAGTTCAGTACAGGTGCATCAAAGCTGGGAAAAACAGCTCTAAAAGACTTAAATAGCCATCACTAGCCAGCAACCATCTGGTTACTCAACACTGCTGCCCTATATACATAGAATCATTGGTCAGTTTAATAATATTTGCATACTGGTTTCACTAATTTCTTATGTATACACTATTCTAGTCAAGACCACTCCAATATTGCGCATACTGATTTCTCTCTTAACTCCATTATTTTAGACGTGTGTATTATAAGACACTACTGCCCCGTTGGGAGCTAGGAACACAAGCATTTTACTACACCGGCAATAACATCTGCTAAATATGTGCATTTGACCAATAAACCAATTACCTAAAGTACTAATTTCACTGATAATGATCTGACTGCTATATTTTACACACAACTACATCTCATGTGGCATACTGTAATTAATCACTTATAGTGGAGAGAAACAAAAAGACAATGGTGCAAATGGCATTTAATGTGATGACAGAACTGCAACACACAATGTACTGGTTCACTTCAAAAATAATTTATTACTGATGACAGAACAAAACACACTGGTTCACTTCAAAAAGCATTTAGATTGACTTGAAATTGTTTAAAGTTTTAGTCATATGTACAGGATACGCATGGTATACAATGAAATGCTAACTTGCAGATTCTGTCGACAATGCAACAATAAAAAAAATTTAAAAAATGGTTAGGCAATGTCTGGCTGTGAAGCCGAATCATTGATGGGCCTGTTGTAATTACGCCACATTCTCCACCTCCTTGAATCCCACAGAAACTCCTGTCGGCGAGCGATATTTGCGACAAATGGTACAAACACGTGAAGGGAAGACTTTGTTCCCTCGTCCCAGTCCCTCTTCCTTCAGCACCCAGTCCGACAGCAGCCTGCATAGACAGAACAAATAAGTAGCTAGAAACAAATGAATCCAATAACAAGAAACTGTTTATTTGATCAGAGTAATTATAAATACAAAAGTTACCAATATATAATTTTGTTACGTGTGCTAGGACAAGAAGTATGTAACTTACTCGATATACACCTGTCCATTCGGTCTGGCGTGTCTGGGTTGCTTCTTCCAGTTAATTTTTGGGACATGGAAGAACTCAACAATTGAGGAGTGCAGAAAAGTCTGGTTTGTTAGTCATTGGGTGTTCCGCTCTTTTTGCCTGAGATATCAAGCCCTCCCAATCAATGGCACTATGAAGTCCCACTCTGTCAGTTGCCATGGATTGGCATCCCCCAGTCACTCTCAGACCTAGCCACCGCTCCAGGAAGCTAGACTACTGGTTCCGCTGATTCGGTTTCCCTCCGTGCTCGCTCAGCATCCAACTGCAGAAGTTCCTCCGTAGCACATTGTGGATTGAATGAATATGGCACGGAGGGAAAAAAAAAAAAAAAAAGTTCTCTACCTCAAAGCCCAACATGACTTATCAAAATGTTATGACGATTTACCAATAAGCAAACTAATGACTTTAGCTACTAGAGTAAGCAACAGCTGGCTGCCTCAAGGGAGTTTTGTTTACAAAAACAAAAAGTCGCACAGGAAGAAAGCACAGGCAGAATTCAAAAAGTAGTCCATAAAATGAGGAAGTTGATAGAGAATATTTTTTAAATAATTAGTAAAAATGTCAGAACTATTGATAAATGACCAACCATCCAGCTTTAAAGTCCATTTCTCTGCTCTTGAGAGGAGCTGGCTAAGTGGTTACCGCTGACTACCAGAAACTGCACTATGCTAACGATAGGTTTCCTTTAACTTCCTCAAACTGCACGCAGAGACATAAATAGCAGTTACTCTGACTATGGGTAAGTAGGAAATTACTCCAAATCCTAAAGTTGCCTACCCATTTAATACAGGAAGTATTGCCCATCCATCACTAAAGGCAGACTGACCAGGCACCCTGTCAGACATTAAGAAACAAGGAAAGGGCTTTGCTTTGCTCTTCAAAGATGAATGCCCATCTTGAACCAGTTTAAGCAGCCTCAGCTGCTAATAGATTAATGCCCACAGATGGGTTAGGGAGGACTGTGTGGTGCAATGACTGACGGCTGGTTCGTCCAATGGAAACACCACGCTATTTTCAGATAAGCGATTGGATTAAAACAACGTCAAAATGATAGCGCCAATCCATTATGGGGATCATGTGAATGCCTGTCGCTTTGCCAACATGCTAGGTAGTGTGCGGTGTGAAAGGAAGGCCAGGAAGCGGTACAAGAGCAACAAGTCTGACACCAACAGGCTCCTGAACAGTTCCTATCCCCAAGCCATAGCTAACAAAATGGCTACACGGATCTGCATTGACTCTTTAGTTTTGGCACTGACTTGGCACTCACTTCATTGGCTCACACACGCACTGCTGCTACTCCATTTATCGGATGCAGTCACCTTAACCCTATACAAGCCTACCCCTACCACTCCAGTATCCCCTGCACATTGCAAAAATGTGACACAGGAAACTAGGCGCAAGTAGCGCATCACTACTTCACAGGTGAGGCAATTGTACGCCAACATATTTACCAGAATGCTTTTTTGGGGCATAAATGCCTTCTGGAACATACAAACTTTCACGTAGCACACGTCGGTCTAGACACAAGCTGCTCTGTATGTGTCGGTAATCCTTTCTAAAGCAGTTGTTTGTATAAAGATATCACAAAGTACTGTGATGTCGCTACCGTTCTCCACTGTCTGAAGGACCGAGTTTTGAAAATCAGTTGAACGCCCGGTGGGAGCATAGTATGACAGCTTAGGAGATGGAGAAAATGCAGGCGTTTGATTACGTAGAGGGAGTCGAAAAGAGAACAAAGGCTGTTGTATAGAACTCGTCTCTGGATTTAATTTCCAAACAAAGGGCAACCATGGCATCCGTGACAGAGGGATAAGCGTTCTTGTATGCAACGCAGGACACGCTAGATAATATCTAATAATATCAACCATGTGTAGTTAACTAGTGATTGTGATTGTTTTTTATAAGATAAGTTTAATGCTAGCTAGCAACTTACCTTGGCTTACTGCATTCGCGTAACAGGCAGTCTCCTTGTGGAGTGTAACGAGAGAGAGGCAGGTCGTTATTGCATTGGACTAGTTAACTGTAAGGTTGCAAGATTAGATCCCCCGAGCTGACAAGGTGAAAATCTGTCATTCCGCCCCGAACAAGGCAGTTAACCCACCGTTCCTAGGCCGTCATTGAAAATAAGAATGTGTTCTTGATTTGCCTAGTTAAAAAGATGAACTAAAAAGGTGTAAAAAAAATATAATTCAGCAAAATCGGCACCCAAAAATACAGATTTCCGATTGTTATGAAAACTTGAAATTGGCCCCAATTAAATCGGCCGACCTCTAGTGTGAACGATACAGAATGTTGTAGACAAAGTAGGTCAGCCAAAATATTCAAGGGACATTTTCTCAAAAGTGGGTTTACAAGTTTAACAACTTCCAAAGCAGAATTACTTTCCCATTGTTCAACTGTGGTGTACGATATGCCATTTTCTAGCGCAGAGTTTCTACTTTATCCAATGTAAAAAAAAACATTTCAGATTTGCTACATAAGACCGAATCGAGCCGGTTGGTCACATATGGCATTGGCACAGACCCTGTATATAATTGCTTTCTGGTGTACTTCTTATTTCTATTGTGTGCTTTTGCTCCACTTTATAGTACCACAGATATTGATTACAGCATTGATGGGAAAGAGCTTGCAAGAAAGGCATTTCACTGTATTTGTGCACGTGACAAAACTTGAAACTTCTGGGGCTTCCCAAGTGGCGCAGTGGTCTAAGGCAAAACATCGCAGTGCTGGAGGTGTCTCTACAGATCCAGGTTCCATCCCGGGCTGTGTGCACACATTTGGCCCAGCACCGCCCAGGTTAGGGGAGTCTTTGGCCGGCTGGGATGTCCTTGTCCCGTCGCGATCAAGCAACTCATTATGGCTGCGGGGTGCATGCACCCTGTACACATTGATGCAGCTGGCTTCCGGGTTAAGCGAGCAGTGTGTCAAGAAGCAGTGCGGCATGGCGGGGCGGGGGGGGGGAGTGTTTCGGAGGACGCATGGGTCTCGACCGTTGCCTCTCCCGAGTCCGTAAGGGAGTTGCAGCGATGGGAAAAGACTAAAGCACCAATTGGATATCACAAAATATAAATGAGTGGGCTGTCATTTGTCAAAGGCCATCACTGTAGTGGACATTGGCTAGACTCAGACTGATGCTACAAAAGTTGATAGGGATGTTGACTGACATGGTGGAACGAGTGTCTCTTCTGAGCTGATCACCATTTTTCCACCAAAGGGATTGATTTTACTCTCCACAAATATCGATAATGGCCTAGGGAACATTGACAAACATTCCTATAGGTCACATTCAGTATCTATTAATTCTCCAAACTCACACCTCCCCCATGCCTTTCATTCCCTCACCTCACACTACTCCCTATAGTGCACTTCTTGACCAGGGCCCATAGGACCAGGAACATTGATCAGATATTAAAAACATCCAACATGTCTCCACCCTAAGGCAAAATGAGTAGATAAATGAAATTAGTTATTAAATTGCTCTAGGCCAGTGACAACAAAAAAAAAGTCACTGGCAAAATATGTCAAATTTACAACCAACTTGCTGTTCTATAGGAGAGAGCTGGCATATGCAGCAGTGAGTGTCCATGCCAGGGACTAACAGCAGTGAATTTCAGCTCTGATCACTTCACTGCAGCCCTTTGTGAGTGCCCCCCGCCCCCCCCCAAAAAACACCTTCTGTTTAGCTCAGCGCTGACTGCCAGCACACGGAGGGTTTCAACACTAGGAAATGTTGGCTCGGGCTCAATTCATCACTGATATCGGTTTGATCGCACTGAAAGCAGCAGGCATGAGACCTTAATCTATTGTGATAGCACTTTAACCTTCCATATCTTAGTCACGTTTATTCAATGAGAGATCTAAGGGACATTGTTTTATGGTTTTAATGGATTACAGTAGCTAACTGCTTCAGAAAGAAAAAAAACATTGGCACCGGTTGTGAGAGGATAATGGATCCAGAGAGAATATGATAAACAAAATTGCAGTACGTTTCCCATTTTTAATGCAAGCGCAGTCAGTAGAAAATGTGTAACTTCGTTCTTCTACGCCATTATATCAAGAACTACTTCAAAACAGCAAAAGGCTCTCTTTTTTCACTTCACCCCTCCATCCTCCAGCACAGATGGAAAACTAACAAGCAGGCAGAGTGGAACAGCAGGGAGGAGAGAGGGATGGGGGAGGGCGTGGTGTAAACTAGGTAAAAGGTGAGTGTTCCCACAGGCTAGAAAACAGTGACAGTCAACATAGGGGACCGGAAACACACCGACTGCCAGTACAGTCAAGTTTGAGCACGATTGCCCTGCCCCAACCAACCCTTCCCAGTTAGCCTGAAAGCAAAAAAACCTAATATGAACGTAGGTAAATCATTTTAGAAAGCCCAAACAAAATATATTTGTATGCTGGGCTTTAGCAGAGATTATTTTACAGTCAAGTATGTGTCCAGGCCTCAATTGTTTGACTGCCACATGAGTCATTAAGTCTCGTGTTATAACTTCTAATAGTAACTGTATCCACTGAGGAACTCTGGAGCTGTGTGCCATCTAAAACGCAGGGTTGCCTGTCAGCAGGAGCCGTTTCTGATTTATTCAGAGACTCGAGGAGCGATCATCGTTAACATGGTCGATTCAAAGCATTGAATATTTACATTCATGCACTTCGAAATGAATGTTGTAACTTTATCCCGGACGTTTTTATGCACAGGGCACTCCCACATCATGTGAAGGAATGCGTCTACCTGATTTAGAGGGCACAGTGAACAGTTGGGAGTTGTGGTCCAATTTATTCCCTTATAACTGGACAATACTTCAATGGCTAGCTCAGAATTATATTTTCCAAAACAGCGTTTGACAGCCAGAGAAATTACAGCCATTTAAAAATCTGAACTTGGAACAAATAATTAAACTATGACTTTCAGCAGCTTTCAGACAACATGCATTATAACAGAATACAACCACTGACAGTGGAACACGATACACGGGAGATAAAGGCCAACTGCGGTTCAGTCACGACGACCTAACTTTTCTCAAGTTCATGGGCAAGAGCCCATATACTACATACCTGGTTTGAGGAGTTAGAGAGGTTACTTTGGTCAAATTAGTCCGACTCGGGATAACCGGTACCAAGAAAGTGGCTCACCTTTTAGCCAGGTACATTTCTATTTTAAAAAATCTTTCAGAACTAACCTGCTCCTGGGCAGGCTACTCAGGGATAATTCAATTTATTCTGAATGAAGTGTCTGAGCTGCGAGTTAAGGACCAGTGAACTCAGATTCCCTCCCTTCTGCAAAGATAGCCTCATCCCCCTTCATTTGAGGAAGACTGCCCCAAAAAACAACTAATTCCTTTGAAAAACGGCCTACATGGCGCCGAGAAGAGTCAAACATTTATTCTAGTGTCAAAAATGTACTAAAGTCGTACAAGTTACAATTTTTCCATTTAGCAGAAGCTCTAATCCAGAGCAACTAGGGAACATTTTAAAACATGTATTTTCCCATATATAGGACCCACTTTATGTGTTTTAATAAAATCAACTATATGCGTTGAGCTTGTTTCACTGCTTTGAGCCTTGCCCTTTGGTGGGGGAAACTCCACCACATAAACCTTAAGATAACCAGGTGGTCATCTGCTCGTTCGTTGCCTGGTTCTCCTGGCGCTGGTTGAGGATGAAGCCTTGGTCGATGCTTTAGGCTTAGCTCCTGGAGCTTTTATTCTTCCCAGGACTTTATCCTCATATTTCCTCCCTTCCAGTGGAGACAACTCTTCCTTCTCCAATTCCCTTTCACCGTATTTGGTTTCAGTCATCATCTGGGTCAAAGGACCATTGAATGATTCTTGGAATCTGTGTGTGTAGCCAGACAGGTAGGATGACTGACGATCGTGAAGGAGGTCACAGTCAGGTGACAGAGACAGACATAAATACATGTTTATTTCCTGGATAGTTGTGTACCGCATAACAAAGGAAACAGAATAACATGAAATTCACCAAATCACAAAAGTCCAATCATTCATTATTAATGTAATTAAGTAATTCAGCTCAATATGAAGGATGATTGAGTCATTTAGGATCATAAAGATTAAAATCATGATAACGCAAATAAATCGATCAGTTATCAATTATTCAATCTATAATCTCAAATTGATAATCATGAGATCAAACTAACAAATAAATTACGTTTCATACTTCCAGGTTTATCTTCATATGTACATATAATTTCGTTACATTTTAACTATATATGAATGGCATAATTGTCCCATGATGATCTGAAGGGCCATGATAATTGTCCATTGATATAACAGGTTTAAAGTGTGCGCTCCAAGCCACGAGCCATGTTAATAAACTACAAAACAATAACAGATTGCCCGCTCTCGAGCTCAACAGATAGTTCAGATGAAAAATAATAGATTTGGTGGACTTACGTTGATTTGTGGTTGCACACAATGTCAGGATTAGAGACGGAGCTGGGGGAGAGAAAGCAGCTAGATCGGCTGGTGGCGATTACCTCCTTTTAATGATTTGAGATCTGTTGGACATTTCCACCCAACATAATTAAGCGCTCCCACTCAGCTGCGCAAGCGGCCATGAATTAAAAAGGGCGAGTCCACCAACTCCATGGTCCGTTTCCACTGCGAGACTAAAAAAAAAAAAATATTGGTCGACCAATCGGGGTCAGCCCTAAGAGCGACAAACAATTCATCTTAAAATGGCTACAGTGCTTTCAGAAAGTTCACACCCCATGACTTGTTGCTAATTTTGTTGTTACAGCCTGTATTTAAAAACCGATGAAATCTAGATATTTTTTTTTTGTGGGGGGGCGACACAATACCTCAATGTCAAAGTGAAATTGTTTTTACAAATTCATTTCAAAAATGAAAAGCCTTGAGTCAATAAGTATTCATCCCCTTTGTTATGGCAAGCCTAAATAAGTTCAGGAGTAAACATTTGCTTAACAAGTCACATAATAAGTTGCATGGACTCACTGTGTGCAATAGTGTTGAATTTTTGAATGACTACCTCATCTCTGTACCCCACACCTAATTATCTGCAAGGTCCCTATCGAGCAGTGATTTTCGAAGAGTTAGGGTTTCAGGCTTTTTCAGAAGATGGGCGGGGACTCCGCTGTCCTGACTTTAGGGGGACGCTTGTTCCACCATTCGGGTGTCAGGTCAGAGAAGACCTTTGACGGAGCTGAGCGGGAGCTGCCCTCCTGTAGGGGTGGGAGGGACAAGAGGTGGCAGAACGGCGTGCTCGGGTTGGGATGTAGGGTTTGAGCATAGCCTGAAGGTAAGTCGGGGCAGTTCCCGTTGCTCCTCGGTAGGCAAGCGCCAGGGTCTTGGAGATGATGCGAGCATCAACTGGAAGCCAGTGGAGTGTGCGGCGGAGCGGAGTGACGTGGGAGAACGTAGGAATTTTACAAGATGCAACTCAATATTAGGAAGGTGTAACGAATGCTTAGTATACTCAATGTATATTCCCAAATATTTTAATTTCTGCACGCCCTGTGTGCAATGAACTGACATGCATGATTGTTGATGACACGCAGATGTTCAGGTGAACGGAATTAAAATAGTCTATAATGCTCACCACAGCAGCGGTTAACTCAGAGGTGTGTAGCCTACTGTAGCTGCTGGCAAAGTCATTTAAAGCCCATCCTTTATCATGCAGGATGTAACTTTCCAAAGCTACCATTTCTGCCAGTTTCGACCTCTGTAAATAAAGTGACGGGATCCGATTACATTGCTACCACGTTTATTTCCCTACTCCTTCAATTGCGCGCGCAGCATCCTTTTATAAAATGCAGTTTTACGACCAGCATTTCACACGGAGCTCTTAAAGGGACAGTGTCATCTATGAAGGCTTTGTAATAGAAACAAATTAATTGAGTGACTAATATACGATTTATAAGAACAATCAGGATGTTGTGTCCAATTGGGTAAATGCAGATGGGCAAACCATGCTTCAGCCCATGTACATTTTATAGCCACTATGATTCATCAGTTGGGCTACAGCTGATCGCTAATAGAACATCTGATCATATAGACCATGCATAGGCTATATGCATGGTCCAAAGTTAAAATACCTCTAACATCCTTTAAGCCAATGTTACTGGGGCCCATTTCTGGAGGTAATTTTAATACATTTGGGGTAAGAATGACCTTAAAATAAAAAATATTCACCAGAAGTGACCTTCTTAGTCCTATATAAAAGAGGACCCCAGACCTAAGCAATGGGACTGGAATTGGTCAAACTTGCAGTTTAATGTGAAGTACAAAATGAGCCCATTTCCCTAAAAGCATGATGGTAATGACTTTCTTACATAAAAAAGGTGGAGGTTAACTTGGCCCCAGACAAGTTAGTCATGGATTTGAGGGGCTTTAACCTCTGCTCATTACCACTAGACATAATGCGGATAAGCACTGTATCTGTATTGGGTGGGAATGACAATGAAAGATGAAATGTGCATTGTTATATTAGCAGAACACTGCTATGATATTATGTAAAAAGTGGTTTATTCTACATAGATCTGTTACTATTACTTGAAAGTTCAGAATAAGTTATAATAACTATCGACATAAATTCAGCAATTGCATTCGTCTCACATTACTCTGTAGGCTACTGACTTATTCAAAGCCTCCTCCGACATCTCATCACTCACTCGCAGTTATTGAACTCAACCTGTGGGAGATTTGTTTAAGATTGTGTGTGTGTGTGTGCTCCTGAGTGTGTGTGTGTGGGGGGTCCCGAGTGACGCAGAGGTCTAAGGCACTTCATCGCAGTGTTGAAGCGTCACTACAGCCTGCGGTTTGAGCCCAGGCTGTGTATTTACCGGCCTTGACCGGGAGTCCCATAGGGCGGCGCACAATTGTCCTAGCATTGTCTGGGTTAGGGGCGGGTTTGACCGGGGGGGCTTTAACTGGGCCATCCTGCTCTAGAAACTCCTTGTGGTGGGCCGGGCGCCTGCAGTCTGACTTCGGTCGTCAGTTGAGCAGTTTTTCCTCCGACATAATACAAATTAATAAAAGATTGAGTGGGGGGAACAAACTGTGTCAAAGGTTCAAACAGATGAGTGTCTTGGTGGTGGCAAGGACACCCCCAAATCAAACCACACCCCCCAAGCCAACTCACACCTTGTGTCTGTCATGGCCGCCAGCATTTCTTGAGGAGCAAGCCAAAATAACGAGGCCATATCAGCAGGTGCAGTTAATTAACCTTCAAATATTTGATTAATCAAACGTTATAATGGGAAGAATAGTCATGTTAAAATACCGATCACGTAACCTAACACATCTAGTAATGATAGCATGCATTTGAAACACACAGTAAAACTTTCGTATGACTTAATAAAATAATTGTGGGAAAACACCTGAGCAGCATTTCTTTCTGTTCCCAATGAGGAAGAAAAGAACAATCAGGGGCGGTTCTCTTCTACACTGTTCAACAAATTCAGTAAATGTGGATGAGTGCAGTCAAAAACGTGATTTTTCTGTGTTTTATATATTTCCACACTGCGGTTGGAATAAAATTGTGAAAATGATGAAAATTCCCTTTTATTGTAAGAGCTGTTTGAAGAGTTTTGGTGGGATGGAGTTTAGGCCTGCCTTGCGACATCACCCAGCAGTAAATTAGTTATTAGACCAATAATTGTTATTAGGAGCCCCATTAGCCAACAACTTGTCTTACTGGGGTATGACACAAAGAAAAACACATTCCAGAGAAGAGTTTACAATTGACATACATTTAAAAACATTAACATGTGCTGGCGCATCGATCAGTTACACCAACATGTCAGTACATACACACAAGTAGGTAAGAGAGTTCCAAACCTCTTTGCCAATAAAAGCTAGTTTTCCCAGCCTGGTCTCAGACTAGCTGTAACATAGTAAATGTAAATCAGAGACCCACAAATTGTATGATATGTTACATTTGGTTGCATAAGACAGAAGGGCAAGAAGGCACAAACGAAAGTAGGGTGGACGGGTGTTCGAATTTCATCAAGGACAACTTCAGCAGCTACTTACTAGCCTACTTTTTAAGCTACTTTGCGATGACAGCATGTTAGCCAACCCTTCCCCTTTAACCTACATGACCAAAAGTATGTGGACACCTGCTTGTCAAACATCTCATTCCAAAATCAAGGGCATTAATATGGAGCTGGTCCCGCCTTTGCTGCTATAACAGCCTCCACTACTCTAGGAAGGCTTTCCACTAAATGTTGGAACATTGCTGTAGGGACTTGCTTCCATTCAGCCACAAGAGCATTAGTAAGGTTGGGCTATTAGGCCTGGCTCGTAGTCAGTGTTCCAATTCATCCCGAAGGTATTCGATGGAGTTGATTTAAGTCAGGGCTCTGTGCAGGCCAGTCAAGTTCTCCCACACCGATCAACATTTCTGTATGGACCTCGCTTTGTGCACGGGGGCAGTGTCATGCAGAAACAGGAAAATGCCTTCCCCAAACATTTGCCATAAAATTGGAAGCAAAGAATCATCTAGAATATAATTGTTTTCTGTAGCGTTAATATTTCCCTTCACTGGAACTAAGGGGCCCAAACCATGAAAACAGCACCAGAACAATATTTCTCCTGCACCAAACTTTACAGTTTGCACTATGCATCTGAGCAGGTAGGGTTCTCGTGGCACCCGCCAAACCCAGAATCATCCATCAGATTGCCAGATGGTGAAGCGTGATTCATCACACCAGAGAGCGCGTTTCCACTGCTCCAGAGTCCAACGGCGACAAACTTGACCACTCCAGCCAACGCTTGACATTGCGTATGGCATGGCATCTTCGGAGTGTGTGCGGCTGCTCGGACATGGAAACCCATTTCATTACGCTCCCGACGGAACAGTTCTTGTGCCGACACTGGTTACAGTGTATATAGCCATGTGAAAACATTTTTACACACTACGCGCTTCAGCACCTGGCAGTCACGTTCTGTGAACTCGTGTGGCCTACCACGTCGTGGCAGAGCTGTTGTTGCTCCTAGACGTTTCCACTTCACAACAACAGCACTTACATTTGACAAACTGACTGGTTGGAAAGGTGGCATCCTATGACGGTGCCCCTGAGCTCTTCAGTAAGGCTATTCTACTGCCAAATGTTTGTTTATGGAGATTGCATGGCCGTGCGCTTGATTTTATACCCGTCTGCAACGGGTATGGCTGATATAGTCGATTCCACTAAATTGAAGGGGTGTCCACATACTTGTGTGTATCTCCTAACCCTTAGCCTAGCTAATGTTAGCCACAACAAATTGGAATTCTTAACATATCATACATTTAACTAATTCTTAACATATTGAAATTAATAACACACTGTACAAATTGCAATTTGTAACATGTCATACGAACTGCAATTCCTAAAATATCATACGAACTTGGATGGACATCCACAAATGAATACATAACATATGGTAATTGAGTATCCTGGATTTACATTTACTATGTTGTCTACCCCGGAGTCCAGGTTGGGGTTCCCCTCCCCACTGAGACCACTCCCAGGAAGTCCTAGCAAAATTCTTGCTTGAGAAATGTATCTTTCCTATGAAACCATTTGTTTATTCTTACTATTTTAATTGAAAACATATCACAGTACGGTGCTTAATTGTTCCCCAGAAATGTATTGATATCGAGAGAAAGAAAAAACGGCTGCATTGAAGTCCAAAAGTGGCGGCAGGCAGACGAGCAATAGCCTCTGTCGTAGTATGTATGAAGCCTGCTGAGCCGGAATGTGAAGCTAACTGAAGCTGGCTAGCTTTAGAAAACCCTGATCGTAGTATACCCCATCCGCAACATTAGTTATTTGGCTAAATGCCAGATCTAACGTTACGGTAACTAAAGCATTCAAGGAACTCAATTTACATTGCAGAGTGACCTACAGTTATGCAAATCATTATTAGGATGGAGAAAGTAGCAATCCAACCAGGTTTACCGTAATCAAGCCGAACCACTAGTTTGCTAGCTAACAGGGCTAGCAAGCTAGCTCATTTATGGATGCTACTTTTACATACTAGCACGCGCTTGTTCGTCGTGAGCGAAAAACTGAAACACTGACACGCATCATTTACATGTATTTTTTCCAGAATGACTTGGCTAGAGTAGCTAAATAGCTAACGCCGAATAACACGTATTGTTAGCTAACAGAAATTAGCCATTAACCTACAAATTAATAAACTGCAAAACTGCAGTCAGTAAAGGCATAGCCTTTTAAAGACACATTGAACTCCTTGTATATCATAACTAAACCAAACTTAGCTGACTTTGTTAATTGTCATGGACTCCAAAAATAGCCGACTTTAGCCAGAGAGGATAATCTCTGGTTTAAGGTTTGACTGGCTAACGTTAGCAATTGCTTTCTAATTCATGTTAGCGTTGGCTGACAGAGCTACCCCCCTGCCCATTATACGCGTGGATCTCCGAACTGTGTAACATATGTAATGTATGACAAAAAAAAAAAAATCTGATGTAAAGGCATTTCGTTGCCATACCTGGAATCTGAGGAAGACGAAAATTCGAGAACTCCGCAGGCACCTGTAGTGACGTCGATACCTTTGATGAGATCTAACAGCGGTTGGCATCCAAAAAATGTTGCAAACGTCGAGACCTTCTCCAATACCCTCCTCTTCTCTGCTCGCATCCAAGTAGTTAACTACCTTCCTTCTCTACTAGTATTCTTCCAGCAACACAAATGATGGCGTCACTTCGTATGGTAATGAAGATACCTTCACAATAAAAGCCCGCATTTCAAACCATTGCAATATGGATAAGAAATTCAAATTATATTGAATTTCAATCACAGGAGGTTGGTGGCATCTTAATTAGGGAGGACGGGCTCGTGGTAATGGCTGGAGTGAAATTAGTGGAATGGTATCAAATACTTAAACACATGCTTTCCATGTGTTTGATGCCATTCCATTCGCTCCATTCCAGCCATTATTATAAGCCGTCTTCCCCTCAGCAGCCTCCACTGATTTTAATCAATGGCCACTTTTGTTGTGCCAACAAGAAAATACAATTAGTAATTCATGAAAACAAATACAAAATATTTGTTAAGTCCAATTCTGAAAAAAATACAATGTTGACACAGGCATGTTGAGAAGATTGGGCTGTAGTAGAGAGAACATTTTTCTACCTATCTCAGCTCAAGTTGGGTGGAATATACTCTGTACGGTCCCTACTCACCAAATACAGTCAGTTTTGGAGGGGGACTGTGTCGTAGATACCCATCAGCGATTCGTTCTCCACCCCCCTCTATAGCCCCAAATGCAATACACTGTAATTGACTGTACACGGGATATACACTGAGTATACAAAACATTAAGCTGTTCCTAATATTTGGTGTGCTCACTGTATATGTTGGCTTGTAAAAATATAACTTTTATACCCGTCTCTGCTAAAGTGAAGTAGAAAATACTCAGGAAAACCAGACTGTTTTCTAAAATGTGGGCACCGATGAGAAGATTCAAACATGTTTTGTTTTGGAGGTGAACTGTGTCACACGTCCTGCTACTGGCATTTCACTCCGCACCCTCCATAGCTCCAAATGCAATACACTGGTATAGACTGTTCATGGGATATATATTGGCTTGTAGAGACAACTTTTTAAAAATCTGTCTCAGCTAAAGTGGGGTGGAAAATACTCAGTAGGGTCTCTACTAGCCAAATATGGTTCATTTTGGAGGGCCACTGTGTTGTTCACAATGAGCAGCACTTCATTCTCCACCCCCTCTATAGCTCCCAATGCAATACACTGTAATATACTGTACATGGGATACATATTGGCTTGTAGAGAGAACTTGTATACTTGTCTCAGCTGAAGGGGTGGGAAATACTCAGTAAGGTCTCTACTAACCAAATTAGTTTTGGAGGGGTACTGTGTCCTACATATCCAGCAACACAGGTTTAAATGATCTGGTCCTGAAATCAATACACACTCAACAACAACAACAAAATAAATGTAAAAAGTATCAAAATGAAATCTAATTTATTTACAAGTTCAATTTAATCAATATTAACCAGGCTATTGGGACACATTATAATCACACTTTCTGAACAGCAATGAAAACAAATATTTGTAGATATGTGCCTCTTATCTATCAAGGTTTGCAGTATACAGTAAAGGCCTATTACCTATTTAATTATTTAAATAACAGAGACAAGATTATTTACAAGCCATATCAAATCAAATCAAATCAAATGTATTTATATAGCCCTTCGTACATCAGCTGATATCTCAAAGTAATGTACAGAAACCCAGCCTAAAACCCCAAACAGCAAGCAATGCAGGTGTAGAAGCACGGTGGCTAGGAAAAACTCCCTAGAAAGGCCAAAACCTAGGAAGAAACCTAGAGAGGAACCAGGCTATGTGGGGTGGCCAGTCCTCTTCTGGCTGTGCCGGGTGGAGATTATAACAGAACATGGCCAAGATGTTCAAATGTTCATAAATGACCAGCATGGTCCAATAATAATAAGGCAGAACAGTTGAAACGGGAGCAGCAGCACGGCCAGGTGGACTGGGGACAGCAAGGAGTCATCATGTCAGGTAGTCCTGAGGCATGGTCCTAGGGCTCAGGTCCTCCGAGAGAGAGAAAGAAAGAGAGAAAGAGAGAATTAGAGAGAGCACACTTAAATTCACACAGGACACCGAATAGGACAGGAGAAGTACTCCAGATATAACAAACTGACCCTAGCCCCCCGACACATAAACTACTGCAGCATAAATACTGGAGGCTGAGACAGGAGGGGTCAGGAGACACTGAGGCCCCATCCGAGGACACCCCCAGACAGGGCCAAACAGGAAGGATATAACCCCAACCACTTTGCCAAAGCACAGCCCCCACACCACTAGAGGGATATCTTCAACCACCAACTTACCATCCCGAGACAAGGCCGAGTATAGCCCACAAAGATCTCCGCCACGGCACAACCCAAGGGGGGGGTGCCAACCCAGACAGGAAGATCACATCAGTGACTCAACCCACTCAAGTGACGCACCCCTCCTAGGGACAGTATGAAAGAGCCCCAGTAAGCCAGTGACTCAGCCCCTGTAATAGGGTTAAAGGCAGAGAATCCCAGTGGAAAGAGGGGAACCAGCCAGGCAGAGACAGCAAGGGCGGTTCGTTGCTCCAGAGCCTTTCCGTTCACCTTCCCACTCCTGGGCCAGACTACACTCAATCATATGACCCACTGAAGAGATGAGTCTTCAGTAAAGACTTAAAGGTTGAGACCGAGTTTGCGTCTCTTACATGGGTAGGCAGACCATTCCATAAGAATGGAGCTCTATAGGAGAAAGCCCTGCCTCCAGCTGTTTGCTTAGAAATTCTAGGGACAATTAGGAGGCCTGCGTCTTGTGACCTTAGCGTACGTGTAGGTACGTACGGCAGGACCAAATCAGAGAGATAGGTAGGAGCAAGCCCATGTAATGCTTTGTAGGTTAGCAGTAAAACCTTGAAATCGGCCCTTGCCTTGACAGGAAGCCAGTGTAGGGAGGCTAGCACTGGAGTAATATGATCAAATTTTTTGGTTCTAGTCAGGATTCTAGCAGCCGTATTTAGCACTAACTGAAGGTTATTTAGTGCTTTAGCCGGAAAGTAGAGAATTGCAGTAGTCTAACCTAGAAGTGACAAAAGCATGGATTAACTTTTTCTGCATAATTTTGGGACAGAAAGTTTCTGATTTTTGCAATGTTACGTAGATGGAAAATAGCTGTCCTTGAAATGGTCTTGATATGTTCTTCAAAAGAGAGATCAGGGTCCAGAGTAACGCCGAGGTCCTTCACAGTTTTACTTGAGACGACTGTACAACCATTAAGATTAATTGTCAGATTCAACAGAAGATCTCTTTGTTTCTTGGGACCTAGAACAAGCATCTCTGTTTTGTCCGAGTTTAAAAGTAGAAAGTTTGCAGCCATCCACTTCCTTATATCTGAAACACATGCTTCTAGCGAGGGCAATTTTGGGGCTTCACCATGTTTAATTGAAATGTACAGCTGTGTGTCATCCGCATAGCAGTGAAAGTTAACATTATGTTTTCGAATGACATCCCCATGAGGTAAAATATATAGTGAAAACAATAGTGGTCCTAAAACGGAACCTTGAGGAACAGCGAAATTTACAGTTGATTTGTCAGAGGACAAACCATTCATAGAGACAAACTGATATCTTTCCGACAGATAAGATCTAAACCAGGCCAGAACTTGTCCGTGTAGATCAATTTGGGTTTCCAATCTCTCCTATATGGTCATGATTATCGATTAAAGTCAGCAAAGTCACTTTTTATAGAGTTTACACTGTATTACAAGAGACAACAAGGCTACAAGGCTAACAGTACAGTTTAATTGAGCTTTCAGAAGAGCAACTGAGAACATTATTTACAAGTTATAGGCCTCTGTGTTGCTTTTCTATCAAGGTTAGCAGTGTACTGTAAAGTCCTATCAACCATGTTTTCAAAACCAATAACAGAGACAAGATTGAAAGATAAATCAACACGTCCATGTATTACCTATCACGCTCAGCAAAGGCATTTTTCTGGAGAGTTTTAAATGGATCACGTAGTCACTTCCTGTCTGACAGCTGATGTAAAACATACTCTCGCATGCCATTGTATTCACATTGCCCTATAATAAGACTGCTTTAGAGAATAAGCACACGTAAACACCACAGCTACTACCACCTGACTGTTGTCTAAAATGTGGGCACCGATGAGAAGATTCAGAGTTTGTCACATCCATCACAAGTCCATGCTTTGCCAGATACTGTAATGCCAGGTATTGGAAGTGGAAGTCGTGTATCCTTTAATTCTCTTTCACACTGACTTAAGAAATCCATAATTTTAAGATTGAATGCAATGCAATTACTGCTACTAACTATATATTGCATATCTATGGCTATAACTGTCCGGTGTGACTTTAAGTTCACAGGCACTATCATATGCTATGGGGGGGGGGGGGGGGGTGGAGTGAAAAGCCAGCAGCAAGCCGTGCAACAAAGTACCCCTCAAAAACTGCACATATTTAGTTAGTAGAGAGCCTACTGAGTCTTTCCCACCCCACTTTAGCTGAGACAGGTAGAAACGTTCTCTCTACACGTCAATATGTATCCCATATACTGTCTATTGCATTGCAGTGAATTTAGTGGGTGGAGTAAGGAGTCATCAGTACTCTGTATAAAACCCGCTGCCTAGCACAAGAGACCCATTTAAGTTGTGCAGACTTTATTGAGTAATTCCAACAACATACTGTATATTTGTATTTTATTAAAATGGCATTTCTTTAAATATAGCCTACACAATAGCTTTCAAAATACCAGTATTTGGTTAAACTTTCAAAAGAAATGCTGGTATAAAATATATCAAATTATTAATTTATTTTTTCAAATGTGGCTGTAAATAATAGTGCAAAAATAAAAGGGATATTCCCAAAGTTAAGCCTGTCTTTGTAGGGGAACACAATATCTTACATTATTCATATCACATTTATATACTGTATTTTATCTATTGCACCTTGCCTATGCCGCTCGGACATCGCTCATCCATGTACTTGCAGGTACATATTCTCATTCACCCCTTTAGATTTGTGTGTATTAGGTAGTTGTTGGGGAATTGTTAGATTACTTGTTAGATATTCCTGCACTGTTGGAACTAGAAGCTCAAGCATTTCGCTACACTCGCATTAACATCTGCTAACCATGTGTATGTGACAAATAAAATTAGATTTTGACTCTTGTAAAAAAAATATATTTAAAAAAATCAGCGATCGTGCTGCCAGCATAATATTCTGTTGCTAGGAGAACAGTCATTCTTTCACTTATGGGCTGCTGTGTAGACTGCAATGATATTTTTGCAGCCCACTAAAAGGCGTACTCAGGACCACCTACAATAATGGGGGAAATGCCCATTTGCCCATGGTTCAATGATTAAAGGGTAGGTAGCATAAATGTAACTGCACATGTAACATATGGATTTGCATTAGTGCACACATCAAAAGTCCCAATGAAAAGACACACCTCACTTTTCAGTTTTTCTAGAAATGACATAAAACTGATCAGAATTCCATAAAATGCAGAAAAAAATGCAATGTGTGACATAATATGGAGGATTTAGCAAGCCAGCCTATTTCCTAATGTAAACTTAAATGTATAACTTCAAATTAAACCAAATCGTTTGCACTCATGACTACTGCTTTCAATGACATTTTCTGCCAATTTACAAGCAAATACTTTATACATTTTTTTGTTACAAATCAGCTTGCAAGGTTGCTAGCCAACTAGCCTGCTAACATTACGTTAGCACTGCATGAATCAGCCAGTTGCTATCAACACCTAGCTTACAGCTACACTAAAGTAAACCAAAGTTTTGGAAATACATAGCTAAAGTTGGTTATTTAAGCCTGCTAACTAGCTAACTAGCCACCACGGTTGACATAGCTAAGTAGTAAACCAGAGAACAACACCAACTAGTCTAGCACAGGCAGGAACCCAGAGAACACAACAACAAAAAATCCAGCAGATATAACATAGAGAGAGAGCAAAGACTTACCGATTGACGGCTGAGTTAGCTACCAAAGAAGAGCCAACGAGAGAGGCGCTTCTGAGAGAGGCCATTTCAACGGCTGAGGGAGAGTCAACTAATCCAATGGCGATATAGGGAGGCAAATCTAAAGTAGATGGATTCCAGAGGAAGCATTGGGCACAGGAGACAGAATATTAAACAAAATGGCGATCGGAGGAAGGCTCCAGGCAGATGGAAATGATCCCATCAGCTCAGTCAGTCAGATACTGTACTAAACCAAGGATGAAAAACTCTGAGAGCCTACCTCATGGAGAACAGGTTGAAAAGTTGACCAAACAAATTGGAAGACAAAAAAACAATGAAGAACAGACAAGGTACTTTTGAGCCAGAGGCAAGCCTGCCAGTGCAGGAGAATTCAGAGCTGCCTGGAGTAGCAGAGCAGGATCATGTGGCCCACACTTGTGGGCATTCTGATTGGTTGTTTACATTACAACTCCTCATAATTGGTGGATTGTAGCTCACCCCTGCCAACACTCAGGCTGCATGGCTAGTGGCTAACGTTAGCCATCTCAAGCTAGCTAGCGCAGAGTAAATTCTCCATGTGAAGTTGATAAATAGTGCATTGTAGGTAGTTTAGAAGGTGTCTGGAAATAAGTTCATAAATAAAAAATAACTGTTTGTAGTTATAGGTAACCAGATGGTGACTACAACTAAGTTAATAAGTCTTTGACCGCATTGTGTTGTTACTTTGGTGAGTAAAAACTCCTATGACTCAATGTATTACAAATTAATTTTGGAACATCTAGCTGGAAACCCAAAGGACACAACAGACACACTATTTTAGAGTTTATTATTATAATCATAACAATAAGGTGGATGTCTCTTTATTTTGACCATCAATTCAACCATAATTGTTTCATGTTTTTTTTTTATCACAGGCAATAGTTATAATAGTGCACTTTTATATTTAAATTATGATACAGACATTTCTTTTTTAACACCTTATTCTACTGACCCTTAGGAATGGACAATAGTTTACAATCTTAGCTAGAGTAAGGATGATGAATATAATGATCTTGGTGATGATGATGATGATGATGAAAATGACAGTGAACAATCATAAAGGTGAATAGCGACAGTGACGCCCCCGACGTGCACAGCGTGGTCTCTCTCGAAGTCAAGTGGTCCGCACAACGATGGCTGGAACTGGTGATGACAGACGCATCAGGTCAAGGGGAAAAGCATAAAGAAAGACATGGGAGCAGTATGAGCGTTTGATGTTGTCAGAGGAAAGGTGTACGATGGTGGTTTGCTCGTGTCTGCCAATGAATGTGGACAGTTTAGCGTGCTAGAGCAATGTGCTCATTGCTGGCTCAGTCACTTTATACAGAATGCTTAAAGAGAGTCCCTCTCACCCCTTTGCCTGTAACCTGGTCACAGGTGGTGGAACAGATCTGAAATATAAACCCATGACTCAGTCATTGACGTAACTCTTACAATCCAATAATCAGAACTGGGTCGTATTCATTAGTGCCCACCGTAGCGAAACACGTTGCAAACAAAAAACAGTGTATCTCATTGGACAACTTCAATGTAGTCCCTCCCTGTCTCAGTCCGTTTGCTTCCGTTTCGTTCCCAGTGAATTCGACCCCGAACAGAACATAAAATATATAAACAAATTCATACAATAGAAACTAAAACACTAACATTTAGACAGAATGCTGGGAAGGAATGTAAATGTTGTAAGTTCATGATCCAAAAACAAAATGAGTGTCCTGGGAAAGAGAAAGAAATCAAAGAAAAAAATTATGTTGACAAGAAAAACATTATATCCCTAGCTCCTGATATATTTCTGTTGGTGCAAGATACATTTCCCACATAAATAAATCATATATCAATAAATACATTAACAGTAAATAAATAAGTAAATAAATACGGAAATACATAAACAAGGAAATGGAAAATCTCAAAACGTTCTGCATCTGTTGCATATTGTGCAGTAAGGAAGACTGGCTGGTAATGTGTCTAGTTTCTATCACATAATACTGTTGTAATACATGATCGTCAAAACAGCTACGTCTGCTTGTAGAGCGGTGATATAAGGTGACGCCGCGGGTGCAGAGGATGGATCACTTGGCTCATTGGTGATGGCAGAAGGGCTATCATTTTGTTTGCCTTTTTTTTTTTGAAGTCTTTCGATAACAAGGGAGTAATACGTCAGCATTTTGAGTACAGCTTCACGAGAATGTCCATCGATCAATGCGTGTTGAAATCTATGTTTGGAGTCAATATGTGAATAGGGTGGTGATATGAGACAAGCTCAGATGGAGTTTGTCCAATCCATAGGTCTGGAATTCTCTCCTCATTGAGTCAGGGACAGATAGTGGAAGTCCAACCCATGTAACTATTTGCCCATGTTTTTTTTCTTCTTCAATATATTTTCATATTTCTCTTCAAATCAAAAATATTTTTCTTCAGAGCAAAGGTTTCCCGACGACGCTTACATCCTGGTTACATTGTATTTGTCTCTGAGTAAAAAGAAATTACAAGAAATGTTTTCTAATACATCAATGGTGACTTCGTTCCGACTTCCGTTCAAATTCCCATCGGCGTGGGTTCCACATTCAGATACTGGAGCAGATATGTCGAGGATGTCAAGTCTTCCTGTTGTCGTTCCTCTCCTGTATCTCCGCTGATAGCGCCAACCTCAAAATCAATAACTACATCATCTTAACTAAACCTAAATAAAAAAATATTTTTCACATTCACTTAGTTAGCTTAATTTGCATTTCTTTACCGCAAAAGAAGAGGATGTTGAAAATGCCTTTTTAAATTTTTTTTTTTTAAAGGACCTCATTTCTCCCTTTTAAAACATGATCTGAAGGTGTTGTCGCCAAAGTCATTCATTGAACTGGCAGCCGGTTCTAACTTCTGGAATGGGTGGTCTGTGATATTAAGCAAGAGGGTTCTCTACGTGTCTCCATCACCTTTCATTGTCTTTTGAGTAAATGTACGTACAATGTTGGGCACATCAAGGTATCCATCGGGTATCCTTTTCAGTTATGCTGCTGTGGGGTAGAGGTACGGGAAGGGGGCGTTGTGTATTCTTGAGAACCATCACAGGATGGTTGAAACCCGTTCTTAACTTTTTGCTTGAGTTATTGCAAAGGAATGGTATGCTAGCAGATCTTATAATCCAAATCAAACACCCTTTATCGTAATGACTGGCTAATTGGCATGCAAATTAGCGCTTCTTCAAAGTTCCTAGTTTGACCTGTGCTGTGTCTGGCTCATCTATTGTATCCCCTTTGGGAAAATGTTTTTGTTTTATTACTGGTTTGAATGGGATCCCTGCTTGATTCAGTGAATCAACATGAATGTATATTTTAACACAGGTGAAAAGCAGAAAAAAATATCAGCTTGTGTTCAGGCTTAAAGCATCTTGTTGAGACATCTTCTGGGGGTTGAATGGGAGATACTGTATACCTCATGGTTTGTGAAGGGTTTGGGTTTCGTCTGATGACAATTTGTCTTGTTTTTTTCACCAATGGAGTCTGGACACCTACTACCCGACTGGTCTCTCTCTCTCTCTCTCTCTCTCTCCGATTTAGGGTTGGGACTGTGTTCCATTGGAGGACAGTAGTCGGGTCCTCTCCTTCCCGGAGCCTCGGCGTTGCAGGACCCCCCCACTGCCTCCGATGCCGCCTCCGATACCTCCTCCGTCCCCTCGCTCGCCCCATTCGCACCGGTCGCCCCCGCCCTCGGAGCGCCGGGAGTTCTGGCGGGTGGGGGTACTGTGGGGCCGACTGTTCTTCTCATCTGGGAAGGGGTCTGTAGAGGGAGAGAATACAGTGACTCCATTCACGTAGGTGAAACCAGCGTGTGTAAGAATGTGGGGTAAACACTATAATAATCTTCACAAATAATGAATCAACTATTAATAGTGTGCATACTATTAATACATTCGTATTTCATTATTTGTAAACATATACAAACATTTATAACAATTTCAATCATTTCAAACATTTCCAACGCAAATGATGGATTATTCATTTAAGTTATCATGACGTGAACCTGGATGTGGGAAAATGGTGTGTGAGGTTGGTGTGTGTGAGTAACAGAGAGTGTGTGTGACTCACCAGAGACCCCCATGGGCTGATCGTGGGAGCTGAGAAGTTGGGCCTGAATGGTCTCCACCACTCGTTTGAACCTGCGACTAGGACCTGCGAACACACACGCACGCATGCACGCACACACGCACGCACACACGCACGCACGCACACACATAAAGGCATTGAGAAGATGCAAGCTTTTACCAGCACTAAAGACGCACACACCTGCACCGCACACACCTGCACCGCACACACCCACCCACCCACCCACCCACCCACCCACCCACCCACACACACACACACACACACACACACACACACACACACACACACACACACACACACACACACACACACACACACACACACACACACACACACACACACACACACACACACACACACACAGTTCTCCCTTCCACCATAACAAACCTGCCCTACTTTAATTCATTTGCATGAACTGTAACAATCCAATCCACCATATAAACCAGATGCTGTAAATCACCAACTGACAGCGTTCGAATGAACACCGGTCCTTCCCATTCCAAGCTCCACTTGCCTGATATGAGGCTGAACGTCACGCTGTAGATGCCCGCCTCTCTCTTGCCCTCCCGCTCGGCTTTCTCCCTCTCCCGCTCCCTCTCTCCCTCGGAGAAGGCAATGTCCACCTGGAACTTCACAGGCTTCTGGAAGACGGAGGGGCCGCCGGAGGTCTTATACTCGGCTCTGAAGCTGGTCTGGGAGATGACGCTGTGGCTGAGGGAGGGGATCTGGGCCGGGGGTTGGATAGGGTAAGTAAAGGGAGAGATAAATATGTGGGGTAATGAAAAGAAAGGAAAGGAGATGTGGGTAGAGAAAGTAAAAGAGGGGGAGACAGATAAAGAGGGTCAAGGGTCAATGTGAGATTGGGGTATTGGAGAGAATGATAGAGAGAGAGTTGAACTCTTCCATTTGAGCCACATCGACACATTTGTCTGTCAATAAAGCGGATTACATTGAAAATATAAAGGCTCACAAGATGAATTCCTAACACTTCAAAAACATGACCATATTACTAGGACTGAAGTGTGATTTTTTTTTAAACAAGCTAGAATGTAGGCCTTTCTCAAGACAAGTCTCGGACATTGTTAACTCAGGATGTTCAGCGCAGAGTCAGATACTCACAGAGAGGAAGGCGTGGACGATGTCTGCCTTGACAGAGCTCAGCGGCTTGTCTCTGATCACCACGAAGATCTGCTCCTCCTTCTCCAGGCTGATGAAGTTCCCAAACCACGACTTCTTAGCCAGCCTGAGGGAGCATGACACACATACACAGACGGACAAACAGACAGACACAGACAGACACACAAAGAGAAGGTTGTGGCGTGGTCAAATGAGTTGGTCCTCGACGCAGGGCATCTGGGAGGCATGTTCATGAGTGTGTGTGTGTGTGTGTATGACTTACTCAGGGCTGGACTCTGGGGTCAGGCTGGACATGTCCTCTAATGTGGGTACTGAGAAAACAAGACATTTGTTCCATGTAGCTCTGTATTCTAATTTGCTAAAACTCCATTTAAACTGTTTAAAATCTATTGCTATGTAGTTACCTTGCATCTTACGGCGGTGGAAGCGGGGTGAGCCCAGCAAGTTGTTCTTGAACGAGTTAAGACGGGTCCTCCAGTGGGCAGAGCTGCTAGCCGCCATGCCGCCACTCCCTCCGGGGCTGGAGGGCGGAGTCAGGGACAGGGAGCCCACCCCTCCGCCTCCCTCCGCCCGTGAGGAGGAGGACGAGGAGGAGTTGGAGGGAGGGGTGGAGGAGGAGGGGTGGTGGGGGTGGTGGACGGGGGTGCCCATGGGGGTGGGCAGCGGCGAGCCCTGGGGGGTGACCTGCGACACAGAGTGGGTAGAGTTGGGGTAGAAGCTCTTAGTGACCGACTTGAGCACGGAGGGCGAGGGGAAGAAGAAGAAGCGGGGGATGGGTGAGAGGAGGGGGGAGGGCGAGCGGGAGGGTGAGTTGTGGATGGGGAGAGATTTGATGGGCTGGAGGTGGGGCCGATTGGTGGCGGGACCGCCCTTGGTGGTGGTGGGCAGGGTCTGGGTTTTGGGGTTCTGGGCCGCTTTGGGTTTGTCGTGGGCTCGGGCCGACCGAGGCGTGGTGGCACTTCCTGGTTTGGATGGGTCCTTAGTGTGAGCGGTGGTGGAAGTGACGTCTGATTGGCTGAACGTGAAGACAGGGCTCTGATAGGACTGGGGGGGGGATGGAAAAGAAGAAGAGAAAGAGAGGGATGGGAAAATGGAAAAAGAGGGATGGAAATGAGTGTTATGGGTTATGACAAAGGAGTGCTTCTTGAATGATGGTGAAGAAGCTGCACTGATGGTGTGAGCTATTTGTATAACTGAATGTAAAATCATTAGTTCTCACTCTTCTTTTTTAAAATCACTTTCAGCTAACACTTTAGATAACCCAGCACGCAAAAATCCCTCCATGTCAGAAATAGTATGGAAGACAAAAACTACAAAATGGCGCAAGCAATACATTATGACTCTGTTTCTGCTTTTGCTGATCCGGAAAATAATAATTCAACTAGTATGTTGACATTTTCACGGTTACAGTTATATCAGTTATATCTTTCATTTCTGCAACCCAAAACATGTTTTATCTTTACTTTATGTGCTGTGTTGCTTTACAAAACACGTTTTTAAAGTTGTGCCATATATTCTCGAAAGTGTGGATGTGGAGAAAGAAGAAGGAGAGAAATGCCAAAGAAGAGTTATTCTGATAGTGTGGTATGACATGTAAAATGGCTCAGAATGACCAAGGAGCTTGAGTGAGTTAGAGGAAGCGTTATAGCAACATTAACGCAATGTTAAAGCAATGTGAAAATGGTCAATAAATATTTGAACGTGGCAAAAAAAAGACAACCATTATCTGACATATACAGTTCAGGGTCAACGTTGTATACTTTATCATTTCAGAGAGGATGTTAAAAGTGTTGGCCAACAAGCCTCTTACCCTGGGACTGCTGAGAGGGCTGGAGGAGAGGCCGGTGGACGCCCCACTGACTGATCGAGACCTGTAGAGGGGTCACAAGAGGTCATCATTTTAAAGGTCGTTATCATAAAGGTGAAGAGAACAAAAAATATGTCACCCTCAAGTAAAATGTGACAAATAAAATGACATTACAGCCTTAATTCTAAAATTGATCATCATATAACATCAATATTCTAAAAGTGATCATCAATCTAAACAAAATAACCCATAATGACAAAGCAAAAACAGGGTTTTAGAAATGTTTGCTAATTTATTAAAAGGAAAAAACAGAAATACCTTTATTTACATAAGTATTCAGACCCTTTGCTATGAGACTCGAAATTGAGCTCAGGTGCTTCTTGTTTCCATTGATTATCCTTGAGAGGTTTCTACAACTTGATTGGAGTCCACCTGTGGTAAATTCAATTGATTGGACATTATTTGGAAAGGCACACACCTGTCTATATAAGGTCCCACAGTTGACAGTGTATATCACAGCAAAAAAACAAGTCATGAGGTTGAAGGAATTGTCCGTAGAGCTCCAAGACAGGGTTGTGTCAAGGCACAGATCTGAGGAAAGGTACCAAAACATTTCTGCTGCATTGAAGGTCCCCAAGAACACAGTGGCCATCATTCTTAAATGGAAAGTGTTTGGAGGTGACCAAGAAGCCAATGGTCACTCTGACAGAGCTCCAGAGTTACTTTCCAGAAGGACAACCATCTCTGCAGCACTCCACCAATAGGCCTTTATGATAGAGTGGCCAGACGGAAGCCACTCCTCAGTAAAAGGCACATGACAGCCCGCTTGGTGTTTGCCAAAAGGCACTTAAAGGAGTCAGATCATGTGAAATAAGATTCTCAGGTCTGATGAAACCAAGATTGAACTCTGGCCTAAATGCCAAGCGTCACGTCTGAAGGAAACCTGGCAACATCCCTACGGTGAAGCATGGTGGTGGCAGCATCATACTGTGGGGATGTTTTTCAGCGGCAGGGACTTGGAGACTAGTCAGGATAGAGGGAAAGGTGATCAGAGCAAAGTACAGAGAGATCCTTGATGAAAACCTGCTCCAGGGTGCTCAGGACCTCAGACTGGGGTGAAGGTTCACCCGCCAACAGGACAACGATTGTAAGCACACAGCCAAGACAACGTAGGAGTGGCATCCGGACACATCTCTGAATGTCCTTGAGTGGCCCAGCCAGAGCTGGACTTAAACCCGATCGAACACCTCAGCCACGCTGCCCATCCAGCCTGACAGAGCATGAGAGGATCTGCAGAGAAGAATGGGAAAACTCCCCAAATACAGGTGTGCCTATAATCGCTGCATAAGGTGCTTCAACAAAGTCCTGAGTAAAGGGTCTGAATACTTATGTAAATGTATATTTCAGTTTTGTATTTTTAATACATTTGCAAACATTTCTAAAAACCTGTTTTTTGCTTCGTCATTATGGGGTGTTGTGTGTAGATTGATGAGGAAAAAATACAATTGAATCAATTTTAGAATAAGGCTGTAACGTAGCAAAATGTGGAAAAAGTCAAGGGGTCTGAATACTTTCTGAATGCACTGTATGTGACTAACAAAATGTTTTTGGCCTGTAAGAATGTAATATGTGTGTATGTGTATGTATGTGTGTGTGTGTGTGTGTGTGTGTGTGTGTGTGCGCGCCTGTCTGTCTTTGTGAGTGTGCGCCTGCATTTGCCTTTTTTTTTGTGTGTTTGCGGACCGTGTGTGTGACACCCCTCCAGTACCTCTGACTGTGTGCGGCCGTGTCTAGGGCCCTGCGGGTTGGGGTGGGAGACCCCTGCTCGGTCACACTCAACACCTCTAGGCTCTTCCTCTCCGGGCGGCAGCGGCCATGACGCGTCAGCATGGGAGAGTCCACGCGCTTACGAGGGGGGTCCGCTGAGGGACACCAGGGTGGAGTTAGTCCATTACACAGTAAGAGCCCCCCCAACCCCCCTAATCAGAACATACAATGTATATAGTAAGGCTATCACAACTACTAAAATATCCCGACACACACACACACAGGCAGCCCCTACACACACCTAACCTCCCCCCTACACACACACACACAGATACACAACCCAAACACAAACACACAACACACCTTTCCCCAAACACACTTCTACCCCACACTCATATGCATCAGTGTCCAGATTCGAACAGGAAAATGAGGAATTAGGTTTAAAAGGTGGGTCCGTGGAGAAGCAGGAGTGAGGTGCACACCGGGACACAGAGACAGAGGGGCAGGAGGAAGACTGCGGACCAGACAGGGACGGAGTCAAGTCAGTGCGGTTAGTGGCTCGCTCCTGACACCTAGGGACTCACCTACGTCATTTCGGGGCGGCAAATCCTCATCCTCGTAACTGGGGTAACGCTCTTTCCTGTCCAACAGGAGATAATAGATCATCTTCTCCTGGTTGTCTCTGGGGGACGGAGAGAGAGAGGCAGGGATGGAGGGAGAGAGAGAGGGAGGGAGAGACGGAGGGAGGCAGGGAGGGAGGAAGAGACGGGGGGAGGGAGGGAGGCCTTTAAAGAGAGTTGAATCTTGAGATACGCACTTGGACTTTCTCGTAAATCGCAAAACAAAAGGCAAGGGGAGATTTGTGTAGAAAGATTTCAATTCAGGAATACAATTTGGAGGAAGGTAGCAAGACGAGAGACAGGTTGAACACAAGAAGAAAGAAGACACAAAAGGTGGACATGGGCCCAGCTAGACTAAACAACAAAAGAAAGAGACCGATGACAAAGAGAGAAATGTGAGAGAAGACACACACACACACACAGACACACACACACACAAACAGACACACGTACTCTTCACACTGCAGGTCACGGGTGAGTTTCCCGCGGTCTCTGAAGCAGCCCAGAGAGTGCATGCTGTCCAGCACGTCCGGGTCCAATTCGGTCAGTGACAGGATGCGCCCCACACACACCCGCCTGGGAGCGGGCTGCTCAGGACAAGGCTCGTTACGACCCGACCTGAGACACACGCGCGCAGACAAACAGATACACGCACCACACACACACACAAAGACACACATCCCCATGTTAGTGACCCAAAACACTGGGCCTCATACACAATGTTTGGCATCAACTTCAAATTCCCAATTCATCCCTATTTATAATTCAAAGGCAGACCAAACTAATCCATACTTACTGATACCAGGTGTGCTTCTGGATGGCCTCTAGCTGGAAGGGCGAGAGGGCAGATGGAACGATTAGTACAGTCTGTTCAAAGACACAGATGGCTGCTAGCGCAAGGTGTAAACAATTCCTGCTGGGCCTGACTTTTGAAACTGGAAAGAGATTCTCTCATCACTTTTGGCTACATTTTAGGCATCTCAATCTCATTCCTCTCCCTCCTTCACCCCCCCACCTTCGTACCGTGAGTCTCTTGTCGGGGTTAACCTCTCCCTCCCTGCCTCCTTCTCCCACTACCGCTCAGCCTGCCTATCCTCCTCTCTCGTACCGTGAGTCTCTTGTCGGGGGGTTAACCTCTCCCTCCCTGCCTCCTTCTCCCACTACCGCTCAGCCTGCCTATCCTCCTCTCTCGTACCGTGAGTCTCTTGTCGGGGGTTTAACCTCTCCCTCCCTGCCTCCTTCTCCCACTACCGCTCAGCCTGCCTATCCTCCTCTCTCGTACCGTGAGTCTCTTGTCGGGGGGTTAACCTCTCCCTCCCCGCCTCCTTCTCCCACTACCGCTCAGCCTGCCTATCCTCCTCTCTCGTACCGTGAGCCTCTTGTCGGGGTCGACCTCAATCATGCCTTTGAGCAGGGCCTGGCAGTCCGGGGGGATGAAGTGGGGCATGTGGAACACCCCACTCTTCACCTTCTCAAGGAGCTGACGCAGGTTGTCATGGTCAAATGGTAGGGCCCCCTACGGAGGAGAGGACAGGGGAACAGGGACGTTACTGTTAAATAGGCCTTTTTACAAGGAATGGGAGGCGTGACTGCACATACAAACACATGTTGGGCTGGTTATCCAGGCACAGATTAAACCTAGTCTTGGACAAAGAAGCACCTTCAATGGAGGGTCTCCATTGAACATACTTTTTAGTCTAGGGCTAGGCTTCATTTGTGCCAAGCAAACCGACCAGTTATTTTGGGTCACAAGGTTATAACCCAATTCTAAATGGACCCCTAGCCCCTCCTCTCGATCTGAAAGGATTGGGTAGGTGTAAGACGTAAGCAAAGAGGGCAAACGGGACACTTTCTCACCACCAGCAGAGCAAAGAGGATGACTCCGCAGCTCCACACATCTGCCCGGCGACCATCATACTTCTCTCCCTGATAGAGAGAAAGAGAGAGAGAGGGAAGGAGAGCGAAAGAGAGCGAGAGAGTGAAAGAGAAAGAGAGAGAAAGCAAAAGAGAGAGAAAGAGAGAGATGTGTACTATGCAACATGTATCCCTCCCTACATACACATGTTGGTATCAGCAAACTCTTACCTTATCAAATACTTACATTTCTTATGTCTTATCAATCATTACATTTCTATATCTCACTTGGTTGGGTGATCTTAGACACTTAAAATAACGAAAAGGGAAGACGAGCCGGAAACCTACCCGGATCACTTCTGGACAGGCATAGTGTGGGGATCTGAAATGGATAGAAGTGAGGCCTTGAGAAGATGCGAGCTTTTACCAGCACATACGACACACACACATGTACTGCACACACACACACACACATGTACTGCACGCACACACAGACACATACACACACACACAAACACACGCATGCACACACAGCATACTCACCCACAACTGGTCTCCAGCAGGCTGTCCCCCACCTGTAGGGAGGCCATGCCGAAGTCTGCAATGCGGATGTTGTTCTTCTCATCCAGGAGCAGATTCTCCGGCTTCAGGTCTCTGTGACTGTGTGACGGCGCGAATAGAGCAGCGTAGAGTTGAGTGCGATAGGATAGGACGGAATAGAAGTCATTTATTAGTGAGACCTTAAATAATCTACTGGAAGTGAGCAATAAAACACTGAGCGAGTAAAATAAGAATAGATTCAAATAAAATGGCATTATTAGTGAGATATTGACAAGGGCGTGAATAGATGGGAATTACTCATAAGGAAGCAGAAAAACAATGAGACCAGACCAGACCATTTGATTGAGCCTGGAGAGCAAGTTGGGCAGGGTTTTCACTTTTGGGACTAATCGAGTTTTTCCATTGCACCAGGCAAGCTCAATTAGGCGTTGCTAAATTATACATTTATTTTATTATTTTCAATGCTACATTTTTAAAAAAGTGAGCAGTCCCAATCATTTCATATTTGTTGTGCCTTTATTGAACGATAGGACAGTAGAGGAAAGACGTGAAAGTTAGTAGAGGCTCTAACCGCTGGACGACACACACACACACACACACACACACACACACACACACACACACACACACACACACACACACACACACACACACACACACACACACACACACACACACACACACACACACACACACACACACACACACACACACACAATAGGTTTTGTACATGAATAAAGTTGTTTACCAGATAGAGTGACTGTGACAGAAGTCCAGGGCCGATATGATTTGTCGGAAGAACTTCCTGGCCTCTTTAGGTGTCAGTCTGCCCTTCTTCACCAGATAGTCAAATAACTCCCCACCTGACACATGCTCCAACACCAGGTACCTACAGAGAAGGAGGGAGGGAGGGAGGTGGGTGATAGATAGAGGGCATGAGAAAGGGGTGAGGGAGGTAACTCATTGATAGGGATAAAGGTTGGGGAGACATTGAGGGGAGAGAGAGAGAGAGAGAGAGAGAGAAAGATGGGGGGAGAGAAAGACAGAGAGAGAGAGGAAAGGAGAGAGAGAGACAGAGAGAGAGAGAGAAAGGGGGAGAGAGAGAGGAGAGAGAGAGAGAGAGAGAGAGAGAGAGAGAGAGAGAGAGAAGTTGAGCAAGAATTCAAAGAGGGTTGAATCCTAATTTGAGGACAGGCTTGTGTAATTTGGATATTTGCGAACAACATGCATTGAAGTCAATGGGAGATCTGATGGCAGAAATCTGCAGACTTCAAGAGAGAGAGACGAAGCAGATTAATACAGTCCTTTGATTAATATTTACACATGACACCCACGGGTCTAGAGCTACAGGGCACAGGCAGAGCCGAGGGGCGCACCTGAATGTACAATGAATGAACTCACAGGTATTTGTTATTCTCATAAACGTCATGCAGCTTCAACACATGCGGATGCTCAATTAGCTTCAGGATGGCAATCTCCCTCTCCACCTTGACAGAGACATGGGGGGTTATAAAGAGATGGGGGAGAGGGGGAGGGAGAGAGAGAGAAAGTGAGAGAGGGGGATATAGGGAGGGAGAGAAGAGATGGGGATAGAAAGAGAGAGGGGGGAAGAGAGAGCAATATAAAATTGTAATTTGAGAGGAATTTACATTCCAGTGTTCACTCTTAATGCATACTTGATGAAATATGTCTTGTTGAAGAGCCTTTGCATGCATGTAATTTCATTACTATTCCTAACAGTAATTACTATGTATATTGCATTAAAGTTACATATATATACACATATACACACATATATACACACATATATACACACACATATATATATATATATATATATTTACGTTTTGGGGGGGGAATTGTACACAATTGCAGCTAAAAGCTGAATTGCAGCACACATACGCCTATGTAAGTAAGTAAATACAACAAAATACATTATTAGCGATTCATTTTAAGGTCAACCCTGTTACATGAAGTGACGTTTTAATATGGTGAAACTAATCCTTTCCAAATATATTTTACAAAAGAGACATTGAGCGTCTAATGGTCAAATAATTGTGTAAAAGCAGGTGAACTACTTTTACAGTGGGAAACTGAGCTGGTCGAGCATAACACGTCAACCCTGTTACCCATAGATAGAAAGGCTCGAAATGTTTAAACAATTGATGTTTTTTGTGAAGTTTGCATTCAATTGCCCCTCCCTGTTACACACACAAGCTTCCATTCCCCCTGTCACAAGAGGATATATAGTGGGGCAAAAAAGTATTTAGTCAGCCACCAATTGTGCAAGTTCTCCCACTTAAAAATATGAGAGAGGCCTGTAATTTTCATCATAGGTACACTTCAACAATGACAGACAAAATGAGAAAAAAAATCCAGAAAATCACATTGTAGGATTTTTTATGAATTTATTTGCAAATTATGGTGGAAAATAAGTATTTGGTCAATAACAAAAGTTTATCTCAATACTTTGTTATATAGCCTTTGTTGGCAATGACAGAGGTCAAACGTTTTCTGTAAGTCTTCACAAGGTTTTCACACACTGTTGCTGGTATTTTGGCCCATTCCTCCATGCAGATCTCCTCTAGAGCAGTGATGTTTTGGGGCTGTTGCTGGGCAACACTGACTTTCAACTCCCTCCAAAGATTTTCTATGGGGTTGAGATCTGGAGACTGGCTAGGCCACTCCAGGACTTTGAAATGCTTCTTACGAAGCCACTCCTTCGTTGCCCGGGCGGTGTGTTTGGGATCATTGTCATGCTGAAAGACCCAGCCACGTTTCATCTTCAATGCCCTTGCTGATGGAAGGAGGATTTCACTCAAAATCTCATGATACATGGCCCCATTCATTCTTTCCTTTACACGGATCAGTCATCCTGGTCCCTTTGCAGAAAAAAATCCCCAAAGCATGATGTTTCCACCCCCATGCTTCACAGTAGGTATGGTGTTCTTTGGATGCAACTCAGCATTCTTTGTCCTCCAAACACGACGAGTTGAGTTTTTACCAAAAAGTTCTATTTTGGTTTCATCTGACCATATGACATTCTCCCAATCTTCTTCTGGATCATCCAAATGCTCTCTAGCAAACTTCAGACGGGCCTGGACATGTACTGCCTTAAGCAGGGGGACACGTCTGGCACTGCTGGATTTGAGTCCCTGGCGGCGTAGTGTGTTACTGATGGTAGGCTTTGTTACTTTGGTCCCAGCTCTCTGCAGGTCATTCATTAGGTCCCCCCGTGTGGTTCTGGGATTTTTGCTCGCCGTTCTTGTGATCATTTTGACCCCACGGGGTGAGATCTTGCATGGAGCCCCAGATCGAAGGAGATTATCAGTGGTCTTGTATGTCTTCCATTTCCTAATAATTGCTCCCACAGTTGATTTCTTCAAACCAAGCTGCTTACCTATTGCAGATTCAGTCTTCCCAGCCTGGTGCAGGTCTACAATTTTGTTTCTGGTGTCCTTTGACAGCTCTTTGGTCTTGGCCATAGTGGAGTTTGGAGTGTGACTGTTTGAGGTTGTGGACAGGTGTCTTTTGTACTGATAACAACTTCAAACAGGTGCCATTAATACAGGTAACGAGTGGAGGACAGAGGAGCCTCTTAAAGAAGAAGTTACAGGTCTGTGAGAGCCAGAAATCTTGCTTGTTTGTAGGTGACCAAATACTTATTTTCCACCATAATTAAGCAAATAAATTCATTAAAAATCCTAAAATGTGATTTTCTGGATTTTTTTCTCATTTTGTCTGTCATAGTTGAAGTGTACCTATGATAAAAATTACAGGCCTCTCTCATCTTTTTAAGTGGGAGAACTTGCACAATTGGTGGCTGACTAAATACTTTTTTGCCCCACTGTATGGTTGATTTAAGAGGAAGTCGTCAACCCTGTTACGGTCAACCTTGTTACTTTATTTGGCACTTACTATTGTCCATTTTTTATTTAACCTCTTGAGATGGGAAAAAAGTGTTTTATTATTAAGTTGAACATGTGCTCTTTACGACAATGTTAAAATTAAGTGAAATAAAACATATTATTGGAAAACCCAACTACTGCAAACAGCCAGCTAATCGTAATGTTGTCCGTTTTTAGAAAAGTAGTCATCATACTGGGATATCCTTATTCGCGTCATCATTATCTTACCTTCATCAGAACGGACTCGGACAGTTTCTCCCTGTTGACTATTTTGATGGCTATCTTCTGTCCCGTAATGCAGTGAACTCCAAGCTTCACCAGGCCTGAGAGAGCGAGTCACATGCTCACCATACACTGGCCAACATAAGGGTATTACGCATTCTTAACACATTCACAAAACACATACATGACTCCCATCTATCTGTCCATCAATCCACCCCATCCACTGCAACCACTCGCCCGTCCATCCATCCCTCCATCCCATAATAAACACACTATTATTTTTCACGAAGATGAAGAAGGGGGGGAAAAAACGGTGAAATTCAAAACTCACCTGTCTGGCCCTTCCCCAGTGTTTTTTCCAGTCGATATGGCCCAACATATTGAGCTGACTGACTTAGTGACAGTTCCTTACTCATACTGCTCTACCTATTGGCTACGACTTACAACGGCTAATGGTGATAACTAGCTCTATAGTTAGGAGGATTTCATGAATTATCGCCCTCGAAAAAAAAAAAAAGGAAGCCTGGATAACAATGGTAATGGTTAGGAAAAAATATTGCAACGCTGCTTTGAGATAGACTGAAGTTGAATATAGGTCTATATTCAGAGCTAAAGACCGGACAAGTCCTGAATTAAGAATTGTGGTTTTACTTCTTTCTGGTTCGGTGGTTCTGGACTCATGTATTTTTGCTTTCATTCGATATAGACAAGTATTATACTGAAACTGAAACTATCACAGGTAGGCAACAGCTGAGTAAATGGATTTCTATAACACACATATCATGTTATGTATGCACTAGCCTAAACTCAAAATAGCGACAACTATCATGATAACAAGTATGACAAGATTGATAACATGGTAGGCCTATGTGTCACAGTTCTCAGATTTGAAATAGCTTTGCTTTTGATACATTGGTCAATCAACAGAGATCAGTACCAATATCTTATCTGTTTGACAGCACCAACCGTCAATAGATATTTATCAACATTAGTTTTGACTGCACCATTCTTTTTCTATCTGCAACCTGATCACAAACAGGTTACTATCATTGGGATGCTACATCAATTCATTCAAACAACGTATCGCAACACAAAAACGTCCTTTTAGTTCAATGCAGACAGATGTAAATGGTATTCACTGTGGCAGGCCTATATCGCAGGTGGAGCCGCATGTTATCTTCGAGTTATTAGCCACACAAGTGCGTCCATACACTGTGGTTAGCCTAGCCTACGTTTATCCACGTCTTTTAAGCGTCTGTCAAAATCGGATCATTTTGAAGTTTCTTTGTAACGCGAAATGATATGTTTCGTCCAACAGCCACATCGTTGCGATTTTTTTAGAGGAAAGATGCGTCCCTTGCAAAACAACCATCTTTACCGTATCACCCTCCCCCTCCCTCTCGCTCTAGCCCTGCCAGTAGGCTAAGCGTATCACAGCATCTTCTCTCTCTCCTTTTGGCGTGTCCTCCCTCGCCGGTTCCAATTTCATGAAATCAACGATTTGCTAGTGAGAAATAAATATCTGCATATGTATTCACACTATACTAGACAGGCACGTTTTCATATAATTGCACACATTGCGTGAGAGGGCCTCCCCGTTTACAGTCCTTTGCTTTTTCTTGCCGTAAATCGATATTTTCTCTCGTCTTCCTTCGCCTCATTCGCATCAGCATCCGGGTCCCACTCCCTCTCCATCCCTCTTTCTACCCCTCCCTTTTGATCTTCCTCAAATACGCTTGTCTCTCTGCATTCACCTCAGATACATCGCATATGCGGCACTGCTGTTGCAAGCAGAAGCACATTTTGTTTTGAATTATGGAATAAGTTCTTACCAGGATGAATCTAACTTTTATAAAGAATATATTTTTTTTTGCAATACGTTTGACCCACCTTTTGCATTGGGCAAAGTTGGTATTAAGCAGCCTAAAAATTACCCCTGACGGCCTACCTGACCATTCGAAAGTCAGTGATGTAAATGATAGTCTGCCTGTTTTTTTGGTTGATTTCTAAATTAGAATGACAGCTAGGTTTAGTAAAGTACACGCTACATTTAATGTAGCCTAGGCCTTTTTTTTGTTAAACAGAAATTCTGTCAAATGGCTATAGCCTACACATTGGCCTGTGATTCGAATTTAGTCGCAAATAGCCTACTATAACAATAGCTGTATGGACAATTACAATGTTTTATTGCATGTCGGACACAAATTCAGAATATTATTCATTTTAAAAGGTAATCATGTAATTCCATTGCTAAACAAATATAATAGGTCTACAGGATTTATTTGAGCCGCTAGTGAGCGCTATGGATCCTCACTATCATCTGGAATTAAAGATCCCAGTCAGTAATACACTAGTGTCCCCCGACGACCGGTTGGTACACAAAACAACCGCCATTCAGGCGGTTCCTTTACTCGATTTAATGGCTCGTCGGTGGGGGGAGGGGGAAACATGCGTGCTGTCTTAATAAAACAACATTTTCTGCCACCATGCTAGTAGTAGTGTAGTGTACTGCATTCAACCAGGGATAACCAATATACTCAATGTGCAACATCCGAAAATGGTGGTGTAAAATGTTGTTTTATTAAAGACAGTATGCATATTTTTTTTCCACAGAGGTGACATTGAATCGAGTTAAGGAGGAAACCAACGCATTTGTAGCCTGAATGGAGGATGTAACAACTGGTTGCCTCATTGAACAGCAGCTAAAATTGCCTGGCCTTTCACAATATTTAAAAAATAAATTAGCAGGGAAAACAGTTTGGAATGCAAATGACTGCTGCTGAAAAGAGAAGGCTCTAATCTATCTGTATTTAGGTTACACAAATATTTGATCAACTCCCACCCAGCACCCCTAACTCTAAACATATATATATTTATTTTTTATTTAACTAGGAAAGTCAGTTAAGAACAACTTCTTATTTACAATAACAGCCAGGCACAGTGGGTTAACTGCCTTGTTCAGGGGCAGAACGACAGATTTTTGCCTTTCTGCTCAGGAATTTGATCTAGCAACCTTTTGGTTACTGGCAAAACACTCTAACCACTAGGCTACCTGCCACCCCAAATCTCCACTAGGTCTTCCTGCAGCTATGCCTATACTGTTTTTCAATAAGCCTATATCTGGATAATATGGGTTTAGGATAGGCCTATCACAACATTCCATTTTATGTAGAAAACAAGTGCCATGACCCCACAGATTTTTTTGTATAAATACTCCGGAGTAGAGAATAATGGTATATCCAGAGACCAGAAAGCTAAACAGATAAATAAATGTTTGATTTGCAAGAGGGGGGCGGGGCACCGCAAGTAATTTATAAATGCCTCATGAGCTTAGTCCAACTGCTGTACTTCATCAAAAACCCAAATATAGTCCTATGTTTGTTTTATTCCTTTGGTTGTACACCATCAATCAGGCAAAGCGTCAAAACAGGGCTAAGATTGAATCCTACCACATTGGCTCTGACGCTCGTCAGATGTGGCAGGGCTTGCAAACTATTACGGACTACAAAGGGAAACCCAGCCACTAGCTGCCCAGTGAGGCAAGCCTACTAGATGGGCTAAATGCCTTTCATGCTTGCTTTGAGGCAAACTACACTGAAGCATGCATGAGAGCACCAGCTGTTCTGGACGACTTCACACACCACCCCAAGAGATCCACAGATGATGCAATCTCAATCAAACTCCACAATGCCCTTTCACACCTGGACAAAAGGAACACCTATAGTTGAAGTCGGAAGTTTACATACAACGCAGCCAAATACATTTAAACTCAGTTTTTCACAATTCCTGACATTTAATCCTAGTAACAATTCCCTGTCTTAGATAAGTTAGTATCACCACTTTATTTTAAGAATGCGAACTGTAAGAATAATAGTAGAGAAAAATATTTATTTCAGCTTTTATTTCTTTCATCACATTCCCAGTAGGTCAGAAGTTTACATACACTCAATTCGTATTTGGTAGCATTGCCTTTAAATTGTTTAACTTGGGTCAAATTTTTCGGGAAGCCTTCCACAAGCTTCCCACAATAAGTTGGGTGAATTTTGGCCCATACCTCCTGACAGTCAGGTGTGTAGGCTTCCTTGCTCGCACACTCTTTTTCAGTTCTGCCCACAAATTTTCTATAGAATTGAGGTCAGGGCTTTGTGATGGCCACTCCAATACCTTGACTTTGTTGTCCTTAAGCCATTTTGCCACAACTTTGGTCATTGTTCATTTGGACCCATTTGTGACCAAGCTTTAACTTCCTGACTGATGTCTTGAGATGTTGCTTCAATATATCCACATAATTTTCCTCCCTCATGATGCCATCTATTTTATGAAGTGCACCAGTCCCTCCTGCAGCAAAGCACCCCCACAACATGATGCTGCCAACTTCGTGCTTCACGGTTGGGATGGTGTTCTTCAGCTTGCAAGCTCCCCGCTTTTCCTCCAAACATAATGATGGTCATTATGGCCAAACAGTTCTATTTTTGTTTCATCAGATCAGAGGACCGAAAAGTATGATCAGGCTTTTTCATGGCGGTTTTGGAGCAGTGGCTTCTTCCTTGCTGAGCGGCCTTTCAGGTTATGTCGATATAGGACTCGTTTTACTGTAGATATAGATACTTTTGTACCTGTTTCCTCCAGCATTTTCACAAGGTACTTTGTTGTTGTTTTGGGATTGATTTTCAGTTTTCGCACCAAGGTACGTTCATCTCGAGGAGACAGAACTCGTCTCCTTCCTGAGCGGTATGATGGCTGCGTGGTCCCATAATGTTTATACTTGTGTACTATTGTTTGTACAGATGAACGTGGTACCTTCAGTCATTTGGAAATTGCTCCCCAAGGATGTACCAGACTTGTGGAGGTCTACAAAAACAAATCTGAGGTCTTGGCTGATTTCTTTTGATTTTCCCATGATGTCAAGCAAAGAGGCACTGAGTTTGAAGGTAAGCCTTGAAATACATCCACAGGTATACCTCCAATTGACTCAAATGATGTCAATTTGCCCATCAGAAGCTTCTAAAGCCATGACATCATTTTCTGGAATTTTCCAAGCTGTTTAAAAGCACAGTCAACTTGTGTATGTAAACTTCTGACCCACTGGAATTGTGATACAGTGAATTATAGGTGAAATAATCTGTCTGTAAACAATTGTTGGAAACATTACGTGTGTCATGCACAAAGTAGATGTCCTAACCGACTTGCCAAAACTATAATTTGTTAACAAGAAATTTGTGGAGTGGTTGAAAAACGAGTTTTAATGAATCCAACCTAAGTGTATGTAAACTTCCGACTTCAACTATATGTGGGAGTGCTGTTCATTGACTACAGCTCAGTGTTCAACACCATAGTGCCCACAAAGGCAAGGGAGATGATCGTAGACTATAGGAAAAGGAGGGCCGAACACACCCCCATTCACATCGACAGGTCTGTAGTGGAGTGGGTCGAGAGTTTCAAGTTCCTTGGTGTCCACATCACCAACAAACTATTATGTTCCAAACACACAAAGAAGTTGTGAAAAGGGCACGACAATGCCTTTTCCCCCTCAGGAGACTGAAAAGACTTGGCATGGGTACCCAGATTCTCAAAAAGTTCTACAGCTGTACCATCAAGCATCCTGACTGGTTGCATCACCGCCTGGAATGGCAACTGGTCTGCATTTGACAGTAAGCCGCTACAAGAGGGTAGTGCGTACGGCCCAGTACATCACTGGGGCCAAGCTTCCTGCCATCCATGACCTATATACTAGGCTGTGTCAGAGGAAGGCCCAAAAAATTGTCAGACTCCAGTCACCCGAGTCATAAACTGTTATCTCTGCTACCGCACAGCAAGCGGTACCGGAGTGCCAAGTCTAGGTTCAAAAGGCTCTTCTTAGGGCTAGGCCCCTTTTTTTCTCCATTTCTGACTGATGTGCCCAAAGTAAACTGCCTGTTCCTCAGGCCCTGAAGCCAGGATATGTGTATAATTGGTACCATTGGAAAGAAAACACGTAAGTTTGCATAAATGTTAAAATAATGTAGGAGACTATAACACAATAGATATGGTAGGAGAAAATTCAAAGAAAAACCAACCAGATTTTTTTGAGAGAGACCATGGCCTTACAACGCAAAGTGTAGGGGCATACTGAATTCTAGCTCCCAGGGTGCAATTCCTATGGCTTCCACAGGGTGTCAGCAGTCTATATTAAAGGTTTCAGGCTTGTAACTTCCAAAACAAATAAGAAATATCAGTTTTAGTACAGGGACACAGTCTTGGAAAGTCATGTTTGGGCATGCCATGAAGACAAGACACACCTGCTAAAATCGGTTTCCTATTGAACATACTTCTTTCCGTAAGAAATAGTATAGTTTGATTACATTTTAGGGTATCTGAGGAGTATATAGAAACGTATTTTGACTTGTTGAAACAAAGTTTAGGGGTCAATTTTTGGATTCCTTTCTCTGCATGTTGAATGAGTGGATTACTCAAATGGATTGCGCCAACTAAAGACTTTTTGGGATATAAAGAAGGATTTTATATAACAAAACGACACTACATGTTATAGCTGGGACCCTTTGGATAACAAATCAGAGGAAGGTTTTCAAAAAGTAAGTGGATATTTAATCGCTATTTGTGAATCTATGAAACCTGTGCCGGTGGAAAAATATTTTGATGTGGGGTGCCGTCCTCAAACAATCGCATGGCATGTTTTCGCTGTAATAGCTACTGTAAATCAGACAGTGCAGTTAGATTAGCAAGAATTTAAGCTTTCAGCCGATATAAGACACTTGTATGTACCTAAATGTTTAATATCCATAATTGTTATGATTATTTATTTGAATTGCGTGCCCTCCAGTTTCACCAGAAGTTGTCCCGCTAGCAGGATGCTTAGCCCTAAGAAGTTTTAACAGCTTTTACCCCGAAGCCATAAGACTGCTGAACAACTAATCAAATGCTGCTACTAAACAGCTGTTACTTGCTGTTTATTATCTATGCATAGTCTCTATTCTCCTACCTACATGTACAAATTTCCTCGACTAACCTGTACCCCCGCACATTGACTCTGTACCGGTACCCCCTTGTGAATAGTCTCATTATTGTTATTTTATTGTGTTACTTTTTGTTAATTTAGTAAATATTTTCTTAATTCTAATTTCTTAAAACTCAGTGTTGTTTGTAAGTAAGCTTTTCACGGTAAAGTCTACACCTGTTGTATTCGGTGCATGTGACAAATACAATTAGATTTGATATGAATGTAATTTTATACAAGCTCTGTATAACATGGTTAAAAATATACTTTTGATATCATGGATGGTCATTCCTTGCATCCATAGCTCTGTCTATGAATTTGAGAGTGGTTAATTTCTTTAGCCCCATCCCTCAGCTTTTTACCAAAACAGCGGCAGGGTGAAGCTTTGTTACTGTTTGAACTGCAGATTTCCCCTTTAACATTACTGAAGTGGAATAAAGATTTTCTAAACAATATTTATCTGAAAGTATCTACAGTATGTTGTATGAACAGCTGAATGTCTGTAGCATTTTCATTTTCCAATTTTGAGTTGCTTTGTGCTGCTTTCAGACGATTGATGAATGTCATGAGCCAACTGAGGAGCCAAGATCTACTGGTGACCTTCAGCAACAGGTAAACTGATGTTATGTTTTATGATTGGATTCAACATATGCCAGGGGGTTACTGTAACATAACATTGCAGCGTTCCTATGATTTGTAAACCTAACGTGGTGAAACCTCCTGGACCAAAATGTAATGTCAGTATTGAGCCACGGCCAAAAAGACTCCCAAAAAATCTGTTGATCAATATATACACTACCGTTCAAAGTTTTGGGGTCACTTAGAAATGTCCTTGCTTTTTAAAGAACAGCTCATTTGTTGTCCATTAAAATAACATCAAATTTATCAGAAATACAGTGTAGACATTGTTAAAGTTGTAAATGACTATTGTAGCTGGAAATGGCAGATTTTTTTATGGAATGTCTACATAGGTGTACAGAGGCCCATTATCAGCAACCATCACTCCTCTGTTCCAATAGCACGTTGTGTTAGCTAATCCAAGTTGATCATTTTAAAAAGCTAATTGATGATTAGAAACCCCTTTTGCAATTATGTTAGCACAGCTGAAAACTGTTGTACTGATTAAATAAGCAATACAACTGTCCTTCTTTAGACTAGTTGAGTATCTGGAGCATCAGCATTTGTGGGTTCGATTACAGGCTCAAAATTGCCAGAAACAAATAACTTTCTTCTGAAACTCGTCAGTCTATTCTTGTTCTGAGAAATGAAGGCTATTCCATGCAAGAAATAGTCAAGAAACTGAAGACCTCGTACAACGCTGTGTACTACTCCCTTCACAGAACAGCACAAACTGTCTCTAACCAGAATAGAAAGAGGAGTGGGAAGCCCCGGTGCACAACTGAGCAAGAGGACAAGTACATTAGAGTGTCTAGTTTGAGAAACAGATGCCCCACAAGTCCTCAACTGGCAGTTTCATGAAATAGTACCCGCAAAACACCAGTCTCAACGTCAACAGTGAACAGGCAACTCTGGGATGCTGGCCTTCTAGGCAGAGTTGCAAAGAAAAAGCCACATCTCAGACTTAGCTAATAAAAATAAAAGATTAAGATGGGCAAAAGAACACAGACACTGGATAGAAGAAGATTGGTCTGTCCATAACACTTTTTTCCAAAGTGTTCGGATCACAAAGAAGAACATTCGTGAGATGCAGAAAAAATGAAAAGATGACGGAGGAGTGCTTGATGCCATCTCTCAAGCATGGTGGAGGCAATGTGATGGTCTGGGGGTGCTTTGGTGGTTGTAAAGTGGGAGATTCGTACAAGGTAAAGGGATCTTGAAGAAGGAAGGCTAACACTCCATTTTGCAACGCCATACCATACCCTGTGAACGGCCCAAATGGAGCCAATTTCTTCCTCCAACAGAACAATGACCCAATGCACAGCTCCAAACTATGCAAGAACTATTTAGGGATGAAGCAGTCCGCTGGTATTCTGTCTATAATGGAGTGGCCAGCACAGTCACCGGATCTCAACCCAATCGATCTGTTGTGGGAGCAGCTTGACCGTATGGTACTATTAGAATATTTTGAAGATAAATACACAACGCAGAGACAGAGTACGAGAGGTCAAGAGGACGAAAAGTCAATATCATTAACGATCAATGGAAATAGTGTTTTTTCTGTAACAGGGAATTATTTATCAACGGGTCAGAGACATGGGAGGAATTTGTCTATACAGTGAGCCTGAAATAGTATACTTGTTATTTGGCCATTGGCCCAGTTGTACCGCAATGACTTCTAATTGGTCAACCACAGGCTAGGGCTGGGTTATAAAACTAGATCCTGTCCCTTCGTTCTTGGGAGATAATCACAGGGGAGAACCACAGAAGAGAATCACTGGAGTGCATCACTGAGGACAGGGGATAATGGCCATCTACTTCCAAGCACGATTTGTCCTATTTGAATAAACCTATTTTCCTCCCCCTGATTTGCTTTGGGGTCTGTGTTATTAAAGAATAACGTCAACTGCTAACAGTATGTAAGAAGTGCCCATCAAGCCAATCCAACTTGTGGGAGGTGCTTCAGGAAGCATGGGGTGAAATCTCTTCAGGTTACCTCCACAAATTGACAACTAGAATACCAAAGGTCTGCAAGGCCATAATTGCTGCAAATGGAGGATTTTTGACGAAAGCAAAGTTTGAAGGACACAATTATTATTTAAATCAAAAATAATTATTTATAACCTTGTCAACGTCTTGACTATATTTCCTATTCATTTTGCAACTCATTTCTTGTATGTTTTCATGGAAAACAAGGACATTTCTCAGTGACCCCAAACTTTTGAACATTAATGTAGGCTAATATCATCCTGGAAGCCTCTGGCAGGCCAAACTAAATGTTTTGGGTGGCCTGTTATAAATGTTTCAATCCAGGAGCAGAGAAACCTCAGCCCCCTCAACCACCAGGAACTTGTGGACCAAGGCCAGGGAGGAGTTGCCAAGGGTGATGGAGGATTAGAGAGAGCCTGGAGGTCCAGGGGAGAACCATGGAGGAAAGGGTAGATGGAGTTGGTCAACATGGTCCAGGTGATGATTGAGCACTGCAGGGAGATGAAGGAGAATATGGTGGAGCTGTGGGCAACAATGGAGCAGTAGAGAGTGGAGAAGTGCTCCCAACAGCTCACTGTAAGTTCATGGTTGGGGGTGTGGAGTATGTGGACTGTGGTGAGCATGTCTCTGCCATTGCTGTAATGTAATGTCCTTTATCAGTATGTTTCCGTTGAATTCCTAATCCTTCAGTGTTCAAAGTGTTTGTATTATAATGGACAACAACGTGTCTCTCCAATCATGTAGAACCTCAACAAAGTCCCTGCTGAGCCTCACAGAAAGACAGAAGTTAGGCTCACCTCTTCTGGGCCTCCTTTGTCATCAAGGACTCTGTTTTGTCATTTATATTAAAACAGTATAGTAGTAGGCTATGTATTTATTGTCCTGCATGTCCGTTACGAACATCCAAGGTGGGACTGTAGCCTATATTTCCCCCTTTCCAGAATAGGCCAACTAATCTACCAGCTCATGTTTGTTGCCTATGTTTTAAACCTAGTTCTTACTTGATTCATTATGAGCCTTGCCTTATTTGACAGCATTGTTTGGAAGGATTTAATTGTTAGTGGGGAAAACAGGGCAGTGGGCCTTGAGATATGCAGTTGTTGATATGTGAGTGGACACCTCCAACAACTGTTTTGCAGAGCCATATAGTTTGAGATTTTTTAAACCAAAAGCATTATGATGCAGCCATTATGATGCATTTTCATGACATCACGTAATGGCGTGGAAGCAGATACAATTATTAATTATTAATTCAAAAAAGATATATCACGGAGATATTGTCAGCCCGTGTGAGCCCAACGGTCAACATTTGGGGGTCTGGCTCATGGACTAATTTGACAGTTTCTAAATTGGCCTACAGATGGGTGCATCATATGCATTGTGACAGCACATATCCCAGGGAAACCGGACACTCCCAAACACACAACAAATAGAAAATTAACAAAAATGCAAAACACAACAAAATATACAGGTACAGTAACTGCCAAAATAAAGGAAACACTTGAGTAAATGAGGGATACAAAGTATATTGAAATCAGGTGCTTCTACAAAGGTGTTGGTCCTGAGTTAATTAAGCAATTAACGTCCCATGCTTAGGGTCATGTATAAAAATGTCCAACGTCCTATTATTTTGGCTACCATGGCTGGAAGAAGAGATCTCAGTGACTTTGAAAGAGGGGTCTCAAAGGAGCTTAGGGGGCTTATACACTTATGGGAGATTCTAAAGCAGTGCCTGAGACAGCGTTTTACACCACCTGTCACGTTCTGACCTTTATTTCCTTTGTTTTGTCATTATTTAGTATGGTCAGGGTGTGAGTTGGGTGGGCAGTCTATGTTTGTTTTTCTATGATTTGGGTATTTCTATGTTTCGGCCTAGTATGGTTCTCAATCAGAGGCAGGTGCCATTAGTTGTCTCTGATTGAGAATCATACTTAGGTAGCCTGGGTGTCACTGTGTGTTTGTGGGTGATTGTTCCTGTCTCTGTGTTTGCACCAGATAGGACTGTTTAGGTTTTCACACGTTTCTTGTTTTTGTAGTCAGTTGTTCATGTGCACATTTATGTATTAAAAGAACCATGGACACTTACCACTCCGCATATTGGTCCTCTGATCCTTTACGCCTCTCCTCTTCGGAAGAAGAGGAGGAAATCCCGGACACCACCATCAACAAAACACCAAATGGTGGGACTTCTCGTGGAAGAATGGTGTCACATCCCTCCAATAGAGTTCCAGACACTTGTAGAATCTATGCCAAGGTGAATTTAAGAGGGTTGAGGTCAATTCCATATCAATTCCAGTAAATTCAGGAAGTGCACTGAAATTCTGATTTGAATTCCCTTTCTCTTCAGTGCTTTTTAAAGAGTCAAATTTGGTTTACTTTATTTACTGGAATTTAAATGGAATTGACCCCAACCCTGGCATTGAAGGTGTTCTGGTGGCCCAATTAAGACGTTATGTTTGTGTTTCCTCCTTCTACACAATTGTAGAAGGAGATCCCACCACAGTTGTGGCTTACGGTATTATGATATACATTTTGTGTGAAGTATCAGGTAAACCACAATCATGGAGTCTATCACGTATACTCCCTCGCTCGCTATTGGGGGTGCCTCAGCCGGCTTGTCAGGCTGCTGCGCCTCAGCAGAAGAGACCGGCCTGGTCCCCAGGACCCTCCCTCTGGTCGGCGTCCTGCGGCTGGAGCCGCGCATCAGGGAGGGGGTACTGTCACGTATACTCCCTGTCTGGCGCTCAAGGTCACCAGGCTACTCATTATTACGCACACCTGTCACCATCGTTACGTGCACTTGCACCTCATCAGACTCACCTGGACGCCATCACCTGCCTGGTTACCTTCCCTATGTATCTCACTCCCTTCAGTTCTTTCCCTAGGTGTTGTGTCTATTCCAGTGTTCATGTCTGTATGCTACACGTGTTTCTTGTTTTTTTCCCGTGTTAATTTATTAATTAAAATACACTCCCTGAACTTGCTTCCCGACCCGACTCCTAGCGTACACGTTACAGGAGTCAACAATTATCCCTCACCATTAAGTGAATAATGACATTCTCCCCCTTGTTTTCTTAGTCTAATAGCTTAGAGGGGTCTCGGCTGACCAAAGGGCTCGATGCCATTGACTAAAAGAAAGAATGAAGGATGAGACAAATGGCACCGTGACTGGGTGAAGGAAGAGATGGCAACTAAGGACAAAGACATTGAAATGAAGGGGGCGGAAAAATAAAGTGAACAAGAGGTGAGATATCGAGAAGAGTCATTTAATTGTCGTGGCAGAATTATTTTGTTTCTTAGCGCATGACTTTATGCAGTAGCAGGTATAGTACACTTGTCCTTGTTCTGTTGGGGACTTGAGGCAGTGAGATTGAGAAATGTAGGAATTGTCATTTGGATTTTTGGCACTATGTTTGACACCGGTGGCAGTGAGAGTAATTGCATGCTTGCACCGAATGCGCTAAAGCTTGTTGCATGCTTCTCCGTCAGTGGTTTGCCCATATATTATGACCAAATGTGGTTATTAACCCATAGAGCTCTTCATGCCTTGGAAGCAGTGAGGGAGTAGCTCTTTATGAACTGATTACTTTATTACTAACTAGGAGCATGGTGTAACAGGCAGGCAGCTGCACTCGACGTGTGCATCGGGGTACATTCCAATACTCGAACAATGTCCCCTAACAGTACTCCAGTGCTACATCACCTGGTGGTGTGTATGTGTAATGATGTTAATACCACATTACCACATTCCACCCCTCTTAAGATTTCATTATACACTGGGTGGTTTGAGGCCTGAGAGCCGTGGTACAGTGCCTTGCGAAAGTATTCGGCCCCTTTGAACTTTGCGACCTTTTGCCACATTTCAGGCTTCAAACATAAAGATATAAAACTGTATTTTTTGTGAAGAATCAACAACAAGTGGGACACAATCATGAAGTGGAACGACATTTATTGGATATTTCAAACTTTTTTAACAAACCAAAAACTGAAAAATTGGGCGTGCAAAATTATTCAGCCCCCTTAAGTTAATACTTTGTAGCGCCACCTTTTGCTGCGATTACAGCTGTAAGTCGCTTGGGGTATGTCTCTATCAGTTTTGCACATCGAGAGACTGACATTTTTTCCCATTCCTCCTTGCAAAACAGCTCGAGCTCAGTGAGGTTGGATGGAGAGCATTTGTGAACAGCAGTTTTCAGTTCTTTCCACAGATTCTCGATTGGATTTCAGGTCTGGACTTTGACTTGGCCATTCTAACACCTGGATATGTTTATTTTTGAACCATTCCATTGTAGATTTTGCTTTATGTTTTGGATCATTGTCTTGTTGGAAGACAAATCTCCGTCCCAGTCTCAGGTCTTTTGCAGACTCCATCAGGTTTTCTTCCAGAATGGTCCTGTATTTGGCTCCATCCATCTTCCCATCAATTTTAACCATCTTCCCTGTCCCTGCTGAAGAAAAGCAGGCCCAAACCATGATGCTGCCACCACCATGTTTGACAGTGGGGATGGTGTGGTCAGGGTGATGAACTGTGTTGCTTTTACGCCAAACATAACGTTTTGCATTGTTGCCAAAAGTTCAATTTTGGTTTCATCTGACCAGAGCACCTTCTTCCACATGTTTGGTGTGTCTCCCAGGTGGCTTGTGGCAAACTTTAAACAACACTTTTTATGGATATCTTTAAGAAATGGCTTTCTTCTTGCCACTCTTCCATAAAGGCCAGATTTGTGCAATATACGACTGATTGTTGTCCTATGGACAGAGTCTCCCACCTCAGCTGTAGATCTCTGCAGTTCATCCAGAGTGATCATGGGCCTCTTGGCTGTATCTCTGATCAGTCTTCTCCTTGTATGAGCTGAAAGTTTAGAGGGACGGCCAAGTCTTGGTAGATTTGCAGTGGTCTGATACTCCTTCCAATTCAATAGTATCGCTTGCACAGTGCTCCTTGGGATGTTTAAAGCTTGGGAAATCTTTTTGTATCCAAATCCGGCTTTAAACTTCTTCACAACAGTATCTCGGACCTGCCTGGTGTGTTCCTTGTTCTTCATGATGCTCTCTGCGCTTTTAACGGACCTCTGAGACTATCACAGTGCAGGTGCATTTATACGGAGACTTGATTACACACAGGTGGATTGTATTTATCATCATTAGTCATTTAGGTCAACATTGGATCATTCAGAGATCCTCACTGAACTTCTGGAGAGAGTTTGCTGCACTGAAAGTAAAGGGGCTGAATAATTTTGCACACCCAATTTTTCAGTTTTTGATTTGTTAAAAAAGTTTCAAATATCCAATAAATGTCGTTCCACTTCATGATTGTGTCCCACTTGTTGTTGATTCTTCACAAAAAAATACAGTTTTATATCTTTATGTTTGAAGCCTGAAATGTGGCAAAAGTTCGCAAAGTTCAAGGGGGCCGAATACTTTCGCAAGGCACTGTATATCCGTATGACAAAACAATTATTTTTACTGCTCTAGTTACGCTGGTAAAGCGTTTATAATGTCAATAAGGCACCTCAGGGGTTTGTGGTATATGGACAATAATATACCACGGCTAATCCTCCATCACCCTGCGCATTCCGCCAGTCCATTTGAAGATGGATGATGTGGAGCAGATGTCACATGCCCGATACCGTTGTTTCTGAAGAATTCTTGTGTTTCTGTACTCACGAAACAGGTTGCATTGTCGCTCCACGCCATCTCAGGTATCCCTTGGTTGTTAAAGCTTGATCGTAGTCCGTCTATAGTAGTGGATGAAGCAGAACTAACAGGACACACATCCATCCATTTGGAATGTGCATCAATGATTATCAGGAACATTTTCCCCACGAATGGCCCTGCGTAATCTATGTGCAATATTCTCCAAGTTTTCTCTGTAAACTCCCTAGGGTGGAGTGGAGCTGCTACTGGTGCCTTTGTGTTCCTGACATGTGTTACATGTCTTGACTAGATTCTCTATCTCCTGATCTAGTTTTGGCCACCATAAGTAACTCCTAGCCAACGCTTTCATACATGAGACCCAAGGGTGACCCTGACATAGCTGCTGTAGGATAGTCTGACAATCACTGGTGCTCCCCACAAAATGCAACTATCCTGTACGCTCAACTTTGTTTTCCTGACATTGGTTTTCCTGACACTGGTGTGAATTCAGTCCCTTCTGTTTGTTGTGGCCATCCCCTTACCACATGTTCTCTAACTCTAGACAGTATCGTCTCTTTACCTGTCCAGGATATCACTTACTCTGCAGTGACGAGTGCCGTGTCTGTGTCCACGGACATCAGCACTCTGTCCTCTTGAGCTGTTTATAATGGGCATGTATGGCAGTGGAAGACGGCTCAAGGCATCTGCATTCCCATGGTACTTTCCTGCTCTGAAAACGAGGCCATGCTCGTAAGCCCTCCACGTCACTGTTCACCTCTGGATTCTCGCTGACAACATCTGTGGAACTGCCTTCATTTCATTGAAAAGAGACAGTTAAGGTTTATGATCTGCACGTACGGTAAACCTCCTGACATATATGTATTTGTGGAACCTCTGAACCCCAAACATTACTGCTAACCCCTCTTTGTCTAATTGGGAATAGTTATTTTCTGCTGGGTGAAGAGTTCTCGACATCAACCCTATTGGTCTCTCAGTTCCGTCCTGCATACGGTATGACAGATCTGCCCCTACCCCGTAGGGTGACGCATCACACAAGAGTATTGAAGTGAACCAACACAACCGATGACTGCATCAGTTTCTTTGATTCTACAAATAAAGTCCTCCCTGCTCTATCCCCGCTGCCACTTTGTCTCTTTACGCAGCAGTGATGAGGTGCTAACACTTGATACGTTTGGCAAGAACCTGTTATAATAGTTTATCAGTCCCAGGTAAGGTTTTAACCTCAGTCCCATTTTTAGAAGCAGGTGCGTTCTGGATTGCTTGTACCTCGTCATTGAGCGGATGGACACCCATGGCGTCCACTCTGTGTCCTAGGAACACTGCCACGTTCCCCATGATGGTTCACTTCCTACGCTTGAGACGCCAGGCCCGCACTCTCCAATCTCTGTAGTGCCTCTGTCATCGTGCTCAGATGCTCCTGGTTATTCCTCCCCGTCACCAGGATGTCATCAAAGGAAATGGGAACATATGGAATCCCTTGAAGTAGGCCCTCAATGGTCCTCTGAAAAATAGCAGGACTGCTGGAGACACCAAAAGGTCAACGTTTATACAGAAACAACCCCTCGTGTGTTTACTGTACAATACATCTTAGATTCCTCATCCAGAGTGACTTGTTGATAACTTTGTGAACTTCTGTCCACTAGCCAGATTTGGAAATAGATTGTCTGTTTCTGGAACTGGATACTGCTCTGACGAGGATAGTCTGTTAACAGTCAGTTTGTAATGCCCACATATTCTCACAAAATTGTTAGGTTTCAAAACAGGCACTATGGGAGCTGCCCATTCTGAGAAATTGACTGGTTCGATAATGTCCTCTTTCAAGAGACGGTCAACCTCTGCCTCTACCTTTGACTTCATGGCATAAGATACATGTGTTGGTTTGTAAGACCTTGGTTTGTCCTTCGTGTCAACATAGATTTTAGCTGGGGAGACGTTCAATGTTCCAGGTTCCTCTTTGAACGCATTCTCATGCATTGTCAACACCTCTTCCAGTCCACTGTTGACCCTCATCAATCTGATTTACTGTTCCCCAGTCTGCTTTCATTTATTTGATCCAGCCCTGACGTAGCAGCTTGGGTCCGGTGCCTGATACGACTACTACAGGTAGCTGAGTCACTGTGTCTCTGTGCTGCACAGTTACATTAGCTGCCCCTATTGGGTCTAGCCTCTCACCTGTGTATGTTTTGAGATGCACAGAACAAGTCATTAAGTCTGGAACTTTTGCACTGTGCCACAACTCTGTTGATTATGGTTACACTGCACCCTGTATCCACATCAAACTCGCCACTTTTGGTATGTTATCTGACATGCTGTACATTGTAAACGTATCCTCTTCTTCCTCTTCCTCTTCTACCTCTTTGTTTTGTTCAGCTTCCCCACTGGTGTGATGTGTCTCATAATTTTTTTTTTGCTCCTTTTTCATTGCTTCTGCTTCCCTCCCCCTTTTTGTCTGGATCTTTCTGCAGGGGATTTAACCCTACAGGCTCGTTTTATATGTTCTTGTTTGCCACACGTATGGCACTTTTCATCCTGAAAACAGCACTCACTTGCCATGTGATCATCTTGACATCTGCAACATACTTTCACGTACTCACCTCGTGCTGGTTTCGCTCTCTGACGTATGCCTAGCTTGTGCACACTTCCCTGGCCTGTCCCTTGTTTCCAAGTCACATTAGCCCTGTCCACACATTTTCCCTGGGATTTCTTTGACATCCTTGTTGGCAGTGTCCATTGCTTGAGCAAGGAACAATGCTAAATCAAAAGTATGTCCAGTCTCAGATAATAACTTCAGTTGGAGCCAGTCATTATTTAAAAAGACACCTTGTACTCTTACAGACAAATAAACATGCCGTAGCCGAGGGACTTTCAAGGCGGCACATTCCATATGTCTGAAAAGGTTATTAGTTAGATGTAAGATTGTGCGGTTAAGACTGTCAATTTGTTACAGGCGTCTTGATTTAACTTAGATTAATTTGGACTATTTTGAGGAAGTGTATACTGGGTATGTTGTTGCTAAGGCGTCTCAAGACAGACAGTAATATTGATGCTTTTTTTTCAGTTTTTCAGCAAAGGTCTTTTAAAGGAGTATGCCAGGCAGACATTCGCTTAGCCTCTGCTAGGAGCAAACCGAACCTAGTATGCGTGCGCCTTTAATCTCATGTGCATCACTGCCTGGTACAGCAACTGCTCAGCCTCCGACCACAAGGCACGACAGAGGGTAGCGAGTATAGCCCAGTACATCACCGGGGCCAAGCTTCCTGCCATCCAGGACCTCTATACCAGGCGGTGTCAGAGGAAGGCCCTAAAAATTGTCAACGACTCCAGCACGGCAAAGTCTATGTCCAAGAGGCTTCTAAACAGGTTCTACCCCCACGCCATAAGACTCATGTACAGCTAATCAAATGGCTCCCTAGACTATTTGCACCCCCCCTACACTGCTGCTACTCTCTGTTATGATCTATGCATAGCCACTTTAATAACCCAACCTGCATGTACATAATTACCTCAACACCGGTGCCCTGCACATTGACACATTGACTCTGAACCAGTATCCCTGTATATAGCGCCGCTATTATTATTTACTGCTGCTCCTTAATTATTTGTTTTTCTTATCTCTTACTTTTTTTTGTTTTGTATTTTCTTAAGAATGCATTGTTGGTTAAGGGCTTGTAAGTAAGCATTTCACTGTTTCACCTGTTGTATTCGGCGCATGTGACAAATAAAGTTTGTCACATGGATTTTTTATTTGAACGGTCGTCGAACTCGGTATTCCAAGTCGGAAAAAATGTAACCTAATTTTTTTTCGAGTTCCGGTTGTTTTGAATGCACCACTAGGGCTCCGACTTCTCTGACCTAAAGATGACTGACGTCACGACCTGACATCGTTTTTTCCCCGGAGTTCCTAGTTGTCTTGAAAGCGCTATACCGCTTGCCATCAACTACGCATGTCCATTCTGGAGTGTTTGTTTACTTGCGTTGTATGTGCGTGCGACTGCTTCCCCAGGCTTTTGCATAACATTGTTTTAAGGTTTAAACCTTATTCTGCCGATATGGCAGCCACAGCACCGAACCCGGAGGATTCGAACAGAAGCAGCGGCAGTGGAACCAGCCCACCCACTGTACTCGCGGGGGATGGGGATTCAGAGGAGGCCGAAGATTTTACATCTTCAACCCACTGCTCAGAGCTGTCTCGTCGGCAGAATGAGCAGAGGAAGACCGGGTTGTTCTGCGATGTGACGTTGGCCTTCAGTAGCGGGGAAGCCAGCGAAAGGGTCCAAAGTTGCGAGTTCACGGCCCACCGTTCGGTTCTGGCTGCATCTACGGACTATTTCACCCCTCTACTGGGGGGGCAATTTTCTGAGTCGCTGTCCGGGCGGGTGGATATGAAAGAATGGAGTTCTGAAACGGGGCCCGACCCAGAGACAGTGGAAAGCGTCATACAATTCATGTACACTGGTGAAATACGAGTGAGCACCGCCAACGTTCACGAAGTATTGGAGCTAGCTGACAGGTAATAGATTGCACTAGTTATCCATCTATCGGGTAGCACTAACTTACTGTTTGTATAGCGAAAAGTAGTCGCCAAAATAGGCAACCGCCATTTGTTATTGGTGGTTTACTGTAAACACACAGTTTTCCTATTACAGTGAATGCCTAAAGCCGTCCTTTCATTGTTGTTCAATTTGTGCCCTAACAAGCAAACATAGCTAGATATTTTATTTTCACAATTGAGCCAATTGTCAAAGCCGGAAAAGACACTTGCCCCAACCCCCTTTCAAATGTATTGGGTGCAATGAAGCCTGCGTTGCAGGTGCAGGATTGGCTCACCAAACAGAACAGAACAAACGTTGGTTTGGGGAAAATTCTAGTTTCTAAGCTTTGGCAATTCCAATGCTCTATTATAGATCTATATCTAGGCTATTATGATTTTATTTAAATAAAAAAATGTATAACCACTACCAGATCCATATATACATTGATATGGCTCTAACTACTACTGGTAGTCTGAGTGCTATTTTGATAAAGGTTGAATAAATGTGATGCTTCATTAGTACATTGACTGTTTCAGGTTCCTGCTGGTGCAGCTGAAAGACTTTTGCGGTGAGTTCCTGAAAAAGAAGCTGAGCCTGGCTAACTGCGTAGCGGTGCACAGCCTGGCCCACATGTACACGCTGGACCAGCTTGCCCTGCGTGCTGCTGACATGATCAGACGCAACTTCCACAAGGTCATCCAGGACGAAGAATTCTACACGCTCCCCTTCCACCTGGTGCGGGACTGGCTGTCCGACGCCGAGATCACCGTGGACTCGGAGGAGGTGCTCTTCGACGCTATCGTCAAATGGGTACAGCGCAACGCTGAGGAGCGAGAGAAGCACTTTGAGGAGCTGTTTCGTCTCCTCCGGCTTCCCCAGATCATGCCCACCTACCTGACCCAGGTGGTCAAGAAGGAGCCCTTGGTGGCCAACAACGCCGCCTGCCTGCAGCTGGTGTCTGAGGCCGTGGAGGGCCACGCCATTCGCTTTGAGAACCTCAAGTCAGTCGACCTAGAGTTCTGGGCGTCACACATGGCAGCCTTCCAGCCGCGCTTCGGACAGAACATGGACGTGATCATGGTGGTGGGCGGGGTGTCTGAGGGCGGCGACTACCTGAGTGAGTGCGTGGGCTACTTTGTGTACGAGGACCGCTGGGTCAACTTGCCCCACATCCACAACCACCTGGATGGCCACGCCATCGCCACCACGGACTCCCACGTTTACGTAGCAGGCTCCATGGAACCGGGCTTCGCCAAGACCGTGGAGCGCTACAACCCCAACCGAAACACCTGGGAACAGGTGAGTAACCTGACCACGCGCAAGCACTCCTTCGGCCTCACCTGCATCAAGAACATCCTGTACAGCATCGGCGGCCACGGCAACTTCAGCCCGGGCTTCAAGGACGTGAGCGTGTACGAGCCCGAGCAGGACAAGTGGCACAACCTTGAGTCGGCGCCAAAGATCCTGCGCGACGTGAAGGCGGTGAGCGTGGAAGATCGCTATGTATATGTGACGGCGCGCACGCCCGTGGACACGGACAACGAGGACGGGCTAAAGACTGTGACCACGCGCTACGACACCGAGAGCCACCAGTGGCAGGAGGTGGACTCCCTGCCGCTCATTGACAACTACTGTGTGTTCCAGATGGCGGTGGCGCCCACCAACTTCTACCACACTGCCTCCTGCTGCCCCAAGAGCTATGCCGTGCAGGACGAGACCGCAAAGCAGAAGATCAGTGCTCGCATCTCGGACGACATCCTGGAGAGCCTGCCGCCTGAGGTCACCAGCATCGAGGGCACTGCCATCTGCTACCTGGGCGAGGACGTGTTTGTGATCGGCGGCTGGAAGAACAGCGACGACGTGGACAAGCAGTACCGCAAGGAGGCCTACCGCTACTGCGGCGAGCGGAAGCGCTGGATGCTGCTGCCGCCCATGCCCCAGCCGCGCTGCCGCGCCACCGCCTGCCACGTACGCATCCCCTACCGCTTCCTGTACGGCTGCCAGCGCTACCCTATGCCACAGAACCTGGCGCGGCAGCGGGACCGCATGCAGCAGATGCAGCAGCTCCACCGCCGCACCCTCACCCTGCGCAGGCAGCTGCAGTCGCAGATCGAGTGCTGAACTCCATTCCGTCCTCCCACGAGCGGCAGCGTTTTCAGTGTCCGATTCCCATTCTCCTTTCAGTACTGTCCCTCCTGTCTAATATGCAGTTCGTTGATATTGCCACGCTTTTTTTCGGGGTTGCTTTTCATTTTTTGGGCTCAGGTTTGTCGATGAGAGAAAGTGTCTGTGGCAGTTGTATGTGACAATTGGCATTGAATAAACGTATGAATAGACAATGGAATGATACGCCATGTAAAAAGGACATTATTTATGTATGCTTTTGGCCTTACTTTAAATATGCCTTCTCTTAATCCTCTCTTAATATATGCTTTAGAGAAGCGTTTCCCTAACTTGGTCCCGATGAACCCAAAGTGTGCACATTTTGGTTTTTGCCCTAGCACTACACAGCTGATTCAAATAATCGAAGTTTGATGATGAGTTGATTATTTGAATCGGTTGTGTAGTGCAGTGGAGGCTGCTGAGGGGAGGACGGCTCATAATAATGGCCGGAGCGGCGCGATGGAATAAGCATCAAACACCTAGAAAACTTGTTTGAGTTATTTGATACCATTCCACTAATTTCACTCCAACCTTTACCACAAGCTGGTCCTCCCCAATTAAAGTGCCAACAAACTCCTGTGGTGTAGTACAAAATGTGCACCTGAGGACCGAGTTTGTGCAAACACTGCTTTAAAGTCTAGAAGCAGCAATGCTCTAGTGTCAGCGTGTTAGTACTATCATGCCAACTCAGTTGCTGTCAATGCCTGACAAGTTGATCTGGGACCAGGCTAGCAATGCTCCATTCTAGCTTGTAAATGGGAGTTCCTGTCCAACTACATTAGACGCATGTCAGATCTTACAACTCCTGATTAGGTATTTAACACATCTGCTAACCACATCCCATGCTATAGCAATCTGATGCCCGACTGCACAGTCGATGACGTGGCACGGAACTATTGGTTGATGCAATGCAACACTTACGCTTGTAGTCGGCCAGGAACTCGACCTTAGACTGACATTCCATTTGACACTGTGATGGTTCCCATGACCACCTTTTATGTGCTGGCTTTAGTGAGATGCTACGGCCCACACAAAGGGGAAGGTTTTTAAAGACGTGCTTTAATGTACATCTATTGAGTGCATTGTATAGACCGGCTACTCCTTTCAGTTTTAGGCTACTCCTTTCGCTTGCTTCATTACAATCTTCGGCCTGTTTCCTCCAAGGCTTTGTTTTGCACTAGATATATGTGTTACGATAGCTCAATGTGTTCTGTACCATTTGAATGTTGGAAAGAGACTCATAACACCAGATTTGTTTGTGTTGTTTAAATATGCACTGTAAATAATAGGAGAGGAACAAAAAGCACTTCATTTTGGAAAGTCTCAATCTATTTTTGACCGGTTGGATCTGGTTTTGTTTTTTGTTTTCTTTGTCAAAAGAGAGCTATAAAATTATAGGTGGAGCAGAATAATAATTTTAAGGGAACAAGTGTCCCCTGTAACTTGGGCCAAATGATATCTACAGTAACTTAACGTTAACGTTTTCTCGGGAGTCGTTGAGAGCACTCCTTTCTCCATTCCATTCAATTGTGACATTCCTAAAGCATGGTTAATTGCACTTGAGTAAGCCTATTGGCTTTGCCTGCTTATAAAAGTGGTCAACTGAACTGCCCTACCAGGCAAAAAGGCAGTAACTGCTCATAGCGTGGAACTGAGGAAAAAAATGGCTTTTATTTACCTTAGTTTCACAGTAACCTTATGCAGTTACTGCTAACATGACCCCCACTTTCTCCAGAGCACAATACAAAAGAGGCAGGATACCTGTCCATATAATTAAGCATGTATTTGATGTAGCAAAAATGACTAACTCGTTTTCGACCAAATGAGCAGTTACTGCCTTTTTGCTTGGTAGGGCAGTGAAGACATTACGCTACAATTTCACTTTATAATTCCCCCAATGCCAAAGCGTAACCTGGAAGTAATTCTATTTAGAAATAATGAACTCCACTACCTCACAGGAAGGCAGATTATAGCTACTGGGGTAACATACCTACCCCACTTGCACTGGAAAGTTTAACGACACACTCAGGTGGTCTTCAATGAAATGTCTGTCAGTCATTATTTGGCTCGTTCGTTAACCTGAAACCAAGGTCAAAGACTTTATTAGCATTCCATTGTGCTTACAATACCGACGTGTGTGAAATGTTCTCCAAGCCGTGATGTTCTCTGGCGGTTTAATAACTTTTTTTTTTCTGGAAACTTGTCTGGAAATGGGAAAAGCTGTAATTCTGCATTTACTCACTCAGTGCATTGTGAACGTTTTCAGGTAATTGTGTGTATTTTCTGCTGTGTGTTTTATATTGTCAAAGACTTAACCTTTTAAGGTCATTGTGGCCGGAGGCACATTGTGTTACGTAGTGACTTGCATTCCTCAACACCATTTTTATTCACAGTACCTCACAATCGTGTTTCAGGTAAAACAATCCAGAGTTCTGTTGATTCAGATCATCATTATGTTCTACCATGTACATTCATAAATGCACTCCATGGATAGTTAGATTCAGAGTAGCATACTATGTCGGTGTTGATTTTGTAAATGTCTCCAGTTGGGATGTTTTTTGATTTGATACTGAAAGTCCTTTATTATGGTGAAAGCAGTGAATCTCCCACCAGTTGTTATTCCTCTTCCATAAATGCAGAGGGAATCTGAGTTTGTGTGTTATTGTAGGTGTCCAGAACCCATATTCCTTCTGGTCTCATTCTTGTACAGTAATTTGAAGTTGTAAAGGACACATTTTGCTTTGTGTGTATTCGCTTTAAAATGCAGAACGAGCTCTGAGAATACCGCCATTTGCAATTTAAAAAAAAAAAAGAAGATATTTCATATAATTAGGCGGCCTATATCTGTTGTCTGTGAAGATGCTGAATATGTTTTATTTTGGTATGTCAGATGTATAATGCAAACAATCAGCTAAAATGTTTTACTCCAAACAGTTATCTTAATATATTTATTTCCTAAGCAAAATATCCTCTCTTTTTTTTCTAGTTTTAGAGTGGGGAATGGGAAGGATGTACTTGTCTATAGGTTTGAGGCCAGCCTGGTCTTGGAAGGTGTGTTCCATTCGTCAGAGAGCAACATTGGGGAGTCGCGGGGGGCAGCATACTGTGCCACGTTAGGCAGGCCGGGCACGACGCAACAACCGAGGGCACTGCGGAAAGTGGGCATGTCGTGAGCGTCATACCACTCGTCTGTCTTCCCGTCGTAGCACTCCACATTGTAGGTGGTGTTGAAACCATTGAAGCCGCCCACCACGAAGAGCAGGTCATCCACCACGGCGATGCCAAAGTTGCTGCGCGGGTTGAACATGGTGGGCAAGGCGCGCCAGGTGTTGTCCAGTGGGTTGTAGACCGCTGCGGTCTTCAGACGGTTGGCGCCGTCAAAGCCTCCGACCTAGGGTAGAACAATCTTGTGAGTCAGGCTAATTGGATTTCAAATGTTGTGAGAAAGAAACAGAAGCTAGAGGCAATTCATCTGTATGTTTAATTAGCTACATATACATTCATTATAAACTTTACATTTCATGTAAAGAAAAGTTTCATGAAAGAACAGCTGCTTATGTTCAAGTTGTACCGTCAACATGTAACTTGCTTGACAGCCTGAGACTATTGAGCTAATTGACGTCTCCATCTATTCCAGACTGGTAGTTTTACACAGCAATCAATCTCACTGAGGAGTCGAGCACCATTGTCTCCTAAGGCCATCTCAGTGCTCCAGGTAGTTACTGCAATTTGTTTTAATACTCAATTCTGAATATCTCCCACTGAATTGTACCATGAGTAAAGCGCCTGCACACCCCTGGACTTGTCCTGAGACAAGTGTTTTGAATGTACAGACCAAAACACATTACAGAAGTGTTAGTCCTCCAGACATGACTACTTAGTTTGTTCCGACTAGAAGTGCTGCTCGGACTCATGTTGTGTGTGTAACTTACTGCATAGAGTTGCTCCTTGTATGCAATGACGCCGACCCCACTGCGGCGGCGACTCATAGGGGCAATCGGGGTCCATTGGTTAGTCTTGGGACAGTAGCTCTCTGCATTGAACAAGCACTCGGTCCCATTGAAGCCTCCACAGACGTACACCTGAACGCCAGAGAACCCCACAGGATTGACACACCGCAACTGTTATTTTATTTTTTTACTTGTAAGGTGCAATCTAGTAGTCTAGTTTGCCATTTACTGTTTTCAGGTTTAATACCAATTACTCTTTCGTACTGCCACACGAGTATTGGCAGGCATCACTTAATCTATTCCCCTTCAACTTCTGCCTACCTTGCCATGCAGTGTGGTGGCACTGGCATCGCTCCTCTTCTCGTGCATCGGTGCTACCAGGGTCCACTGGTTTGTCTCAGGCTCGTACCGCTCCACACTTGTAAGACGCCCGTAGCCATCGAAACCGCCTATGGCATAAATGCAGCCGTCCAACACTGTCACGCTGACGTAGCAGCGCCGCGAGTGCATGGGTGCAACTTGGTGCCAGGTGCACGTGATGGGGTTGAACTTGCGGACGCTGTTGAAGTATTCCACACTGTCAAAGCCGCCTAAGCAGTAGACGAAGCCGTTGAGGTACGCAGCACCGTGGTAAGCCCGTGGGCTCTCTTCCTGCGCTATGGTCGCCCAACGGTCGGCCCTCGTGTCGTATGCTTCGATGACATTGGTCGGGTTGCCTCCACTCCAGCCGCCGATAGCTAGTAGGATGGCGTAGGGCAGGCGAGGTCGCCTCAGCGGATTACTGGAAATGGAGGGGCCGTGCATGTTGAGTTCGTATATGGCCTTTAAGGCGTTGAGGATGATGGGTTTGCATTCATCGCTGCCCTTCACCAGGGAGTTGTTCCTCACATGGTTTATGAAGTAGTCAGCATTCATCAAAGCCATTCGCACCTAGATGGACAGAATTAAATGTAAGGGATTTCATACAGTTGAAAAACACTCAAAGCAAACCAGATAGAGGTATGGAAGACTAAGCAAACACGCTTCTTGTCTAACATAATGTGGCACATATTATGAAACCAATTTTCACTTGGTTGTTATTAGCTCCATAGGTGCCCAGTATGAGAACAGAAGGCCTTTGATCAGTGACCATTTTATAAGTGGACCGTCACCTTTGGCAGTAGCACAGAGATCCAGTGCCTGCGGCTGGCAGGAGTGTGGGCGATCCAGCGCAGGATGGCCTCAAACACAGTGTTCTCCTGCCTCACGTTCAGGTCGTCCTTCTTGATGAGGTCGAGGAGTTGGGCCAGAGACAGCTCCAGGAACTCCTGGGAGCAGCAGACTATTTCCTCAAAGTGATGCAGGATGAAGAACAGTGCTCGGCGCTGCAGCTCCGGGCAGGAGTAGAAGTCGGCAAACTTGCAGATTCCGATACAGTTTTCCAGACACAGCTGGGTCTCCAGGAAGTGGCAGCAGGCCTGCACGATGCCCAGGATGGAGAACTGGTCTGCTGCCTCTAGGAGCAACTCCACGTTGTCCGCCGTGACCGAGACGGTCCGGGTGTAGGCGTACTCGATGAGCATCCTCATAATCTCAGGAGATACACCTGGGATGGTGTACATACGTTTCTCGCAGGGGTTCCAGCCACTGGTGAACAGAGCACTGCAGAGGGAAAAAGGCAAAACATTGACAATTCACTGAGGGACAGTTTCACACATCACAGACCCAGAATAAGGAAACCAATTCTCAAAAAATGTTACTGTCCAGAGTTGGATACATGTATCTGGCCTATGAAACTCTTTTGATTAAGCATTAAGCATAGTCCAGTAATAATTGAAGATGTGTCTATGAAGACAAATTAGGATTAATCTGAATTAAATGTATTTACAGAAGGTGGCTCAATCGTGTTGGGAAACTGGGCTAGTGTTGGTACTCTCTCTTGGGCATGGATTGAGGCTAAAGTCTCCATTCTCCATCTATGTCAATTCACATTTAGAATGTTGAAGTTATTTTTGTTTTCATGTTTATGGTACAATCACCACAGACAAGCCTCTCACCGGAAATACGAGCTGCATCCACACAGGATAGTCTTGTGGGCACTGAACTCAACTCCCTCGACTTTGATGACCACATCGCAGAGTTTCTCTTCCAGGCGTAGCTCATTGAAAATGTTGCAGGCCATGGCACCGGTAGTCTTCTCCTTTTGAAATTTGGTTAAGGTTCTAGACTCTTGCCTGTCTTCAGCAGACTTTTTAGTTTGTGAAATGTTTGATGTGATAGAGAGAGAACTTTGCTTTCCATTCTTGTTGAGTTCTAGAACATCCATACATTGATATATCACAATGGCATTTCTTCCACTTCTCTGTTGATACAAAGCAATCAATTTACCATGGTAACGTGATCCAATAATGAAATAATCTAAAACAAAAAAGTTAAGAGCCCCAAAATATAAAATGTATAATAAAAATGTTTTAAATTGTAATTATTGTTAACTTAAAACTGACATTCTATATTAAAAAAATGAAATATGTCAAAACAAATGAAATTTTTTGGGTATATTCTGAATTATTCTGGAATTTGCTTCAGTTTTCAGGTGACATCCATTTGCTCAACAACCGCGGATATCGAGCTACTTTTTTTGAATCAACGTATGGGAACCACTGTTTACGTTAGTCTGTTTCAGAGGGAGGACTGCAGGTGCAACAAGATTTTGACATGTCAAGAAATCTAGCTGGCAAGCTAGCTAGCTAACAGTATTATTTTTCTGATTAGTTGTAGCATTTACTCAAACCAACCTTTCACTGATGTATTGCAAATACGTATGTTTGTTGCTCACTGCACACCAGTTTGTCTAGTTAGCTAGCAAGCGTCTGAAAATGGTAAGTGTCTCGGCCTGTTAAATATCTAACGTAGCTAGATAGATAGCATTGCCATTGGCTATTCCTATGCACTGCTGGCAAGATTGCACAACAAAAAACAAGGGACACAAGAGTTCTAATGGCTTACCGAGAGAAACATCTCGTTGGTTTGCGTTATTTTGGATAGCAGTGCAAGGTAACCAGACACTTTGCTAGGTTAGCTACGGTTGTTTACTATATTGTTTTGAATTGGAATGATGAGCACAACGTAATAATGCCATATTTATCAAGGAAGGTTGTTAAAAAGTGAGGGAAATATAATTTATTGCAAACATATTGAAATAATAAAAAAATGTTCTCAAACTACAGAGAACACACATAGCTAGTTATTATATCTAGCTAGCTATGTACATGCCTATAGTCATGTTATTACTGACAGAAGTAATTGACATTATCTCAATTCATATTGGCAAATGTTTGTTTTGTATTGGGGCACAGAGTACAGTCATTCTACTCAGGGTATCTTGAGTAGAATGACTGTTAAACGGTAACTCCACCACGTTTCAACCTCATTTTCATTATCTCCAGAACATTGTCAGGGTCAACATATGTGAAAACGGTACATTTCTACGTTTTGTAGAAAGATATGTAAAGTTTAAAATGTAACAAAATATATTTGTTAAAGTAAGCATTTCACTGTTAGTCTACAACAAAAGTTAAGTTTTAAAACAGTGATTTTCAGCAAGATAATACCATCCCTTGGGATAGAAACCCGTTGCAGGTTTGAAAATCATTTAAAAAAAACTTTTAATCCTACCCTTTATCACAGAGAATCATTATTTTTTTAACCTTATCATTTTAAACACAGATCATAGAAACACATTGTTTTCACATATGTAGACACTGGTTTGGTGCTGGAGCTGATGAATGAGGTTGAAAAGTGCCGGAAATGCTCTTTTAATATAAATTGGATAAGCTAAGCATTGTTTTTTCCCGCTCTGCCTTGAGGCATCAGTGACTGGATGACGATGTCTCCTGTTCCATGAATTCCATGAATTAGCTAATACCTCTCTCCCTGGTTCTTGGCTCAGATATACCACATCCCCTGGATATATTTGCCAGTAAGGACTGTCCTAGCAATCTGGCACCAACTGACAAAGTCTGAGGTCAGACAGCTTTCTGTTCTATTGTTGTCCACTGCTCTCCTCTTTACCCATGCCTAGTACAATTTATTCATCCAAATCCATCTCTGCTATTCAGTAACTGCATGCATTTTGTCTTGACAGTCTCTCCTTTGTAAATACAAATGCATCTAAACTGTTCGAATTCCACACTATTTGTAGCCTATTAGAATGCACTGTATTTGGTGATTTGGGAAACGCATGTCGTTAGAGCATGTGTCGATACTGATAGGATCGAAAGAAAGGTAGTCATGCACTTGGATCAGCTTCCTCAATTCAAATCAGGCCTTAATATTTGAATTATTTCACAATACTTGACGACGTATCAGCTGCTAGAGAGATATTACCCCGTCTGCAAATATTGAGGTGGCTTATTCTAATGTTTACCCTATAAAAATTCACTAAATCACCGATTTGGCACATCATTGCGCACATGTTAGGCTACACATCATTAAATATATTGAGATTACAGACAGTAGCCTACAAGTAGCTAAATATAACTACATTTATTGAACATGAAATATGATTGAAATAGGCCTATATTTTATTGCAGTCATCTCGGTTTTAATTTTAATACATAATATAATATAGTTGTTTGTATCAATTGCAAAGACATTATTTTTTATTTCTAGTCAACTTTGTTCTGAAGTTGTCGGCGGTCACGGAGATCTTTTGTGTATAAAGTGACACGGGAGTGCAAAAAAAGTGTCGAAAGACGCACTTAGCTATTCTACGAGTGGTCAGAGGCAGGTTTTAGATTACAAGTGCAACGTTAATAACGATGGTTTTGGGAAACAGCTTGGAGATTTAACAATGCTCCTATGAGGTTCAAATGGTGAACTTAGCCTTATAATAAGTTAATAACTGCAAACTGTGTGGATTTGGAAGAATTGTATCCTATCCTCCTATTTTGCTCTTTAAGTCAACCTAGGCTGTGTAGTAGCTTTGTAATAGTAAAAATAGGTATTTGTGTGTAGTCTAGTATTACTAATTTGGAAGAAATCGGCTACATTTTAAGAAATGCAGGCTTCGTAGTTGACTAGTAAATTAAAGCAATTAGCTCAGCATGCAGAGTGATGCATGATACATAAGGTGGTGGCGGGAGTAGTATCTCAAAACTAACCACAGTGTATTCAAGTAGGCATATGTGGGTTAGCGTTGTCCCCTGTTTTCTACATTTGTCCTTTTGCGCCCCCTACTGTTTAATAGCACCAATAGCACGTGTGGGATTTGTATTATTATTTTGGATTCAGACCCTACTAAAGATATGTGTGTGAGATTTCGGGAGGTTGAAATACAGACTTTTTAATTCAGAAATAGCCTCGTACAATTTGTTTGCGATTTTATAGAGCCGCATTTATCTTATTGTCCATACTGAACACATTTCACTAATCCATTCATTCCAATTGAATAGTGTTGATTTGCCCTGTTGATTTACTTCTGGCCAGTGATTGATTTACTTCCGGACGATTTGTTTTTAGCTTCATCATAGGAATGTTTTGGTACTGTAGTAAATGCATTACTTTATTCATGAATTAGCAGTGTAGAGCCTTGTAGTATAATCTACTGACTCTAGTCCCCCCACCCCTCTGTCCCTTGGCCCTTCCTTCCTCAACCCCCACATGGAATGGTCCCCACTGGTACAGGTATTCAACGCCTGTATTCTCCTTGTTCCCTAGATCCCAGAGCTGGCCAAGGCCTCTGTGCTAATGAGGGACCGCAGCAGAGTGGAGGAGACCATACAGGCCATGCAACGAGCCGGGCCAGATGCCCTCCAGGTAACCACTGGCCAGAAGTACTGTATACAGGGTCAAAGGTCACTTAGACCTAGCCAAAAAAAGCACACTGCAATAGCTCCCCACAAGAGTGTTTGTGTGTATGAGTAGAAATTTAGCAAACACTTCTGAGTACCGTCCGTGACGATAGGGGAGGGGTCGCACTCACACAATAACAGAGGGGGCAGAATACTGTGGCCCTGACGGCACAGCATAATCATAATGGTCTGACTGCACCGAGGTGCCGGGGAAGAATGGTCTCCACGGTGGACCAGCGTGTGTGTGTGTGTTGTGGGGAAAGGGGGGTATCCGAGCTCCATCAGCCAGGACTAGACATTGGCTTATCAAGTCTTTCCATCCCTGCTCAATTTTGGTGCGCCTCGCAAACAGCTACAATGGTATACGCATTTACATAGCAAGTCTAGTCTTTGAGCTGGGCTCGGGGATGGAAAAACTGTTCAAATAAAAAAAGTGTTGTCACATGCTTTGTATACGACAGGTGTAGACTAACAGCGGAATGGTTACTTACGCGCCCTTCCCAACAATGCAGAGAGAGAAAAAATAAATAGTCAAATTAATAGCAAGGAATAAGTACACAATGAGTAACGATAACTTGGCTATATACACGGGGTACCAGTACCAAGTCGATGTGCACGGGTACGAGGTAATTGAGGTAGATATGTAGGTAGGGATAAAGTGACTAGGCAACGGGGGAGATAATAAATCAAATCAAAGTTAATTTGTCACGTGCGCCGAATACAACAGGTAGACCTTACAGTGAAATGCTTACTTACAGGCCCTAACCAACAGTGCAATTTATAAGTAAAAAATAGGTATTACTTGAACAATCGATAAGTAAAGAAATAAAAACAACAGTAAAAAGACAGTGAAAAATTACAGTAGCGAGGCTATATACAGGCACCGGTTAGTCGGGCTAATTGAGGTAGTATGTACATGAATGTATAGTTAAAGTGACTGCATATATGATTAACAGAGAGTAGCAGCACTGTGATAAACAGTAACAGCAGCGTATGTGATCAGTCAAAAGCGTTGTTAAAAGGGTCAATGCAGATATTCCGGTTAACTATTTAGCAGTCTTATAGCTTCGGGGTTTAAAAGCTGTTCAGGGTCTTGTTGGTTCCAGATCTGGTGCATCGGTACTGCTTGCCATGCCATAGCAGAGAGAGCAGTCTATGACTTGTGTAGCTGGAGTCTTTAACAATTTTTAGGGCCTTCCTCTGACACTGCCTGGTATCAAGGTCCTGGATAGCAGGGAGCTTGGCCCCAGTGATGTACTGGGTCATACGCATTACCCTCTGTAGCGCCTTGCGGTCAGATGCCAAGCAGTTTCCATACCAAGCGGTGATGCAGTCACGGAGATGGGCTAAATACTGTACACTGCAATAAGGTCAGAGCAAAAACCAAACCATGAGGTCGAAGGAATTGTCCGTAGAGCTCCGAGACAGGATTGTGTTGATGCACAGATCTGAGGAAGGGTACCAAAAAAAATCTGCAGCATTGAAGGTCCCCAAGGACACAGTGGCCTCCATCATTCTTAAATGGAAGAAGTTTGGAACCACCAAGACTCTTCCGAGAGCTCGCTGCCCAGCCAAACTGAGCAATCGGGAGAGAAGGACCTTGGTCAGGGAGGTAACCAAGAGCCCGATTGCCACTCTGACAGAGCTCCAGAGTTCCTCTGTGGAGATGGGAGAACCTTTCAGAAGGACAACCATCTCTGCAGCACTCCACCAATAGGCCTTTATGGTAGAGTGACCAGACGGAAGCCACTCCTCAGTAAAAGACACATGACAGCCCGCTTGGAGTTTGCCAAAAGGCACCTAAAGACTCTCAGACGATGAGAAACAAGATTCTCTGGTCTGATGAAACCAAGATTGAACTCTTTGGCCTGAATGCCAAGTGTGACGTCTGGAGGAAACCTGGCACCATCCCTACGGTGACGCATGGTGGTTGCAGCATCATGCTGTGGGGATGTTTTTCAGTGGCAGGGACTGGGAGACTAGTCAGGATCGAGGAAAAGATTAACGGAGCAAAGTACAGAGATCCTTGATTAAAAACTGATTCAGAGTGCTCAGGACCTCAGATTTGGGCAAAGGTTCACCTTCTAACAGGACAACAACCATAAGCACATCAGCCAAGACAACGCAGGAGTGGCTTCGGGACAAGTCACTGAATGTCCTTGAGTGGCCCAGCCAGAGCTCAGACTTGAACCTGATCAAACATTTTTGGAGAGACCTGAAAATAGCTCTGTAGCAACACTCCCCAACCAACCTCACAGAGCTTGAGAGGATTTGCATAGAAGAATGGGAGAAATTCCCCAAATACAGATGTGCCAAGCTTGTAGCATTATACCCAAGAAGACTCAATGCTGTAATTGCTGCCAAAGGTGCTTCAACAAAGTACTGAATAAAGGGTCTGAAAACTTATGTAAATGTGATATTTCACATTCATAAATTAGCAACAAAAAAAACGGTTTGTCATTATGGGGTATTGTGTGTATATTGAGGGGGGGGGGTGATTTAATCAATCAAGGCTTTAACATAACAAAATGTGGATAAGGTCCAAGAGGCTTCTAAACAGCTTCTACCCCCAAGCCATAAGACTCCTGAACATCTAGTCAAATGGCTACCCATGACTATTTGCACCCTCCCGTCTCCACATCACGACCACTCTCTGTTGTCATCTATGCACAGTCACTTTAATTTCACTCTACCTACATGTACATACTACCTCAACTAATCGGTGCCCCCGCACATTGACTCTGTACCGGCACCCCCCTGTATATATTGTTATTTTTTACTGCCGCTCTTTTATTTCTTGTTAATTTATGTCTTATTCTTATCTGTATTTTTTTAAACTGCACTGTTGGTTAGGGGCCCGTAAGTAAGCATTTCACTGTAAGGTCTATCTATACCTGTTGTATTCGGCACATGTGACTAATAAAATTTGATTTGAAAAAGTAAAGGGGTCTGAATACTTTCCGAAGGCACTGTATAAATGGCAAATTGTCGGATACACAAAAAGATAGACTGATCTCCCTGCTACTGAAGCAGGAGCCAGAGGGCCAATACAAAGACACCGTCTATAAAAAATAAAATAAAAAGTAGGGAGGCCCCTCACCATTAAATGTAGCGACACAAAAATATTGGCTAAATGTATTGCTCATAGAATTCTTACAAGGAAGATATATGGGAGACAACATTAGATACTTCCTAGAAATAATGAAAACTATTAGAATGCAGGGAAACCAAGCGTAGAATTTATAGTAGGTTTTGAGAGAACATTTGATTCTCTACGTCTAGAATCTGTTTTAAGTGCCTGGATTTGATACATTTTGGAGAATCTCTCATAAGATTGGTAAAAGTCATGTACAACAATCCTTTATGTAAAATAATAAGTAACAATTCATTCTCTGAGAACTTTGAATTGTCAAGAGACGTAAAATAAGGTTGCCCTCTGTCACCATACCTACTAATTATGGCCATTGAACGGCTAGCTTTAAAAATCAGATCTAATGATAACATTAAGGGGTAAAAATGTATGGATTAGAGACAGAAGTATCCATGTACGCCAATGATTCAAGTTCTCTTGAGGAACCGGATACTTTCTCTAGTCTAAAACCCAACTATGATAAGTGTACTGTTAATGGATTGGGTCTCTAAAAGATAGACTTTAAATGGCCATGTTGTCTGCCGATTTAAATGGTGAAGTCGACGTGCTTGGTGTACATATCCCGGAAAAGTTGAGCGATCTTGCAATCATTAACTTTGATAGAAAACTTAGCAAAATAGATCATGTTGAAACTATGGAGAGGGGAAACGCCTATCCATTCACGGGAACATTACCCTGTTTAATTCACTAGTGATATCGCACTTTACATATTTTTTAATGTCTCTACCGACTCCTGAATAATCGTTTTTCAAATCATGCGGGAATTTTTTCCCCCCACTTTATTTGGAATGGCAAACCAGATAAAGTTAAACGAGCATATTTATATAACGGACATTCGTTTGGAGGGTTAAAACTATTAAATAATAAGGCATTAAACCTCTGTCTTAAAATGTGGGTACAATGGAGGCTTTATCTAAATCCCAACTGGGGTCGATCCTATGTTTTAAGAGGGATGTCTGCCTTTTTACACACTAAAACTAATATTACAGCAAATTATATGGCTAAACTCCAATGTACTGACAGAATATTTTTTGGGGGAAAAAATGTACAGAAGGATATATTTTTATTTATTTAACTAGGCAAGTCATTAAGAACATTGTTATTTACAGTGATGGCCTAGGAACAGTGGGTTAACTGCCTTGTTCAGGGGCAGAACAGATTTTTACCTTGTCAGCTCTCTAACCACTAGGCGCCCCATTAATGAAGGATATTTTAAGGATGGTAAAATTATGTCACAAGCAACTAACAACAGTGTATGGAGGTGTATGCTCAATACAAAATTATAACCAACTCAGAGCGGCTCTGAAACAAAATTGGAAGAGACCATAACTTAAAGAAGAAACTAAATAATTAGCCTCTGCCACCTCTTAAAAATCATAAATGGCTTAAAATTAGTATAAATCAAATGTACCAGTTCCACTTAAAGTCAAAATGTTTGACAGCAATACCGTATAACGTTCAAGTCAGTTAGGAACAGGTCTTTGATGTCCCAATACCATGGCATCGGATTTCTGAACTGATATATTAAACAACAATTGACACATCAATCAATCCGTTTCAATTTAAGCTGTTATGTGAAATACTTGCTACAAACACAATGCTCAATATATGGGGCATTTTAACAGTCAGCGTAGTGCAGACTCTGCCACAAGGAAACATAATCAATAGAGCATTTTCTCTGGTACTGTCCTTTGGTGGCTCGCTTAAGGAGTCAGGTCCAGGAATGGTTGTTATGTCATAATAGAGTTCTGATGGACCTGCAAACTGTATTGATAGGGAATCTGAAAAACTACGATCAGTCAATGGGAAATTATACTTGGTTAAAATATATATTTTTAGGGCAACATCGGTAGAAATGTTACAAATAGGGAGGTTCAGGACCCTCGTAAAACATCAACGTAAAATGGAGGGATGTATTGCAAAAGGAAATAGCAAAATGCGTTATACTGGGAAAGCTGGGTTAATCTGGACATCGGAAGGTTGGAGTTAAAATCAGAATGAATAGTGGATTGGCTGCTGTGGGTGACAATCCAGCACTTGCAGAAAAAGTTCAGAATATATGCATGATTACCTGTACCTTACATGTGAAAATAGCTGTAAGTAGCAGTAGAAGTATTGTTGTCCGTTAGTTTACTCCAATCAGGGGAGGAAGGGTTGTGGGGGTATAAATACATTTAAAAAACAAGGGGGATTCTAAGTTATGCAAACAATTCAATTGATAGAACCCACAATCCACCCTGCAATATTAAAGCTGATCTATAATAATAATAATTCAGTAAATGTGTATGAGTGGAAAGGACTCCCTTCTTAGCAATGCCTGGTATCTACAGGTGATCTCGGACTTTGACATGACCCTCAGCAGATTTGCCCACAACGGGAAGAGGTGCCCCACCACTCACAGTGAGTACACAGGTCCCCATCACCAAGACTTGGGTCGTGTTCATTAGGCACCAAGGGAAGAAAACCAAGGGTCCTAGATTTGTCCAATAAGAAACTCATTTTCATTTTTCCTTACAAAACGTTTTCTGTTGCGTGCCATAATGAACACTACCCTGGATCCCGTTATAACAAGTGATTACAAAAGTAGTTATTTTGAAGTGCAATTAGATATTGTCCCTTACCATTTTCTTTCCCGCTGTTTAAGATATACTGGATAACGACTTGCTCATCAATGACACCTGTAAGAAAATGGTAAGTACAATCACAAAACCAGGAGAGGACTTAGAGAAAGTTAATGTACTGTGTTCCTCTGATGAGACAGTAGGAAAAAGTCAATTCTCTATTGAGATATTTTGTTGTGTGTCTCTCGCACGCTTTTCCCTTCCATGTAGATTAGGGAGTTGTTGAATACCTACTACCCTATTGAGATCGACGCAACTCGCACCGTTGAGGAGAAGCTTCCTCACATGGTGGAGTGGTTAGTGGCTGGCAGACTGGCAGTATCCACCTCACACTACACCTAAACATATTCAGCCTCTCTTTCTGGTTTCATGCCAAATAGTGTCTACCGTACAGTTGAATATAATTTCCATTTTTCATGTGTATGTTAGGTCTCTAAGTGGTCATTTAAGTGGAACACTAACTCAGTATCCTGAGTTTTTCATTGCAGGTGGACCAGTGTCCATGAGCTGCTGATCCAACAGAAGATCAGGAGGGACCTGCTGGCTCAGGCAGTGAAGCAGTCCAGTGCCATGCTCAGGTCAGATCACTGTAGGACTCTGAACACTCCAGGGTGAAGTATTTATGGGTCCCCATTAGCTGCTGCCAAGGCAGTTATACAATTTTATAAACATTACAACAGATTTCACAACACATGAAATGTGTCCCCTCAGGCCACTACTCTACTACCACATATTTACAACACAAAATCCATGTGCACGTGTGTGTATAGTGCGTATGTTATGATATGTGTGTGTCACCACAGTCCCCGCTGTTCCATAAGGTGTATTTTCTACTTTAAAAAATAAAATAAAAATGGTATCTAATTTTACTGCTTGCATAAGTTACTTGATGTGGAATAGGGTTCTATGTAGTACTGTGCTCCTCCTGTAGTCTGTTCTGGACCTGGGGACTTTGACAAGACCACTGGTGCCATGTCTTGTGGGGTATAAATGGTTGTTCGAGCTATGTGCTAGTAGTTTAAACAGACAGCTAGGTGCATTCAGAATGTCAATACCGCTCACAAAATACAAGTAGTGATGAAGTCATTCTCTCCACTACTTTGAGCCAGAAGATATTGACATGCATATTATTCATGTTAGATCTCTGTGTACATTTAAGGGCCAGCCGTGCTGCCCTGTTCTGGAACAATTGTACACTGAACAAAAATATAAACGTAAAGTGCTGGTCCCGTGTTTCATGACCTGAAATAAAAGATCCCAGAAATGTTCCATACACACAAAAAGCTTATTTCTCTCAAATTTTGTGCACAAATTTGTTTAAATCCCTGTTAGTGAGCATTTCTCCTTTGCCAAAATAATCCATCCACTTGACAGGTGTAATCAAGAAACTGATTAAATGGCATGATCATTACACAGGTGAACCTTGTACTGGAGACAATAAAAGGTCACTCTAAAATATGCAGTTTTGTCACACAACACAATGCCACAGATGTCTCAAGTTTTGAGGAAGCGTGCAAGCTGATTGCCTGGGTCCCCAGTGGGCGGGCCTATGCCCAGTCATGTGAAATCTATAGAATCAGGACTTTATTTATTACAATTGACTGATTTCCTTACATTAACTGTAACTCGTTGTTGATTGTTGAGTTAATATTTTTGGTCAGTTTACTTTTCCTGAATCCCTCTTTGTGGCACAAGACCACACGACTGGACAGTATTCCAGGTGCGACAAAACTAGGGTCTGTAGGACCTGCCTTGTTGATAGCGTTGTTAAGAAGGCAGAGTATTGCTTTATTATGGACATACCTCACTCCATCTTAGCTACTGTTGCATCAATGTGTGTTGACCATGACCGTTTACAATCCAGGGTTACACCAAGCAGTTTAGTTTCCTCAACTTGCTCAATCTCCACATGGTGTATTACAAGATGTAGTTGAGGTTTAGTGAATGATTTGTCCCAAATACAATACTTAATTTTTTTTTATTATTCAGGACTAACTTATGTCTTGCCACCCATTCTGAAACTGACTGTAGCTCTTAAGTGTTGCAGTGATTTCACTTTCTGTGGTATCTGACGTGTATAGTGTTGACTCATCAGCATACATAGACACACAGGCTTTACTCAGAGCTAGTGACAGGTCATTAGTAAAGGTTGAAAAAAGTAAGGGGCCCAGACAGCTGCCCTGGGGAATGCCGGACTCATGTTGGAGAGGCTTCCATTAAAGAACACCCTCTGTGTTCTGTTAGACAGGTAACTGTTGATCCACCACACATGTTTTTCCAGCAGCAGATTATAATCGATAATGTCAAAAGCTGCACTGAAGTCAAACAAAACAGCTTCCGCAATCCTTTTTATCAATTTCTCTCAGCCAATCATCAGTCATTTGTGTAAGTGCTGTACATGTTGAATGTCCTCCCTATAAGCTTGCTGAGAATCTGTTGTTCATTTGTTTACTGTGAAATGGCATTGTATCTGGTCAAACACATTTTCTTCCAAAATATTGACTAAGGGTTGAAGTCTCCCCTAGGTACAGGGATCAGCTTCCTCTCCCCCAATTCTAACCTTAAACATAAGTTGGGAAAATGCTGACCAAATGTCAGCGTCAAGGAGCAACTTCACTCTACTCCCAACACACCCACACTATGCTCAGTATTAAAAGCGATAGTTCACAATTTTGAAGTTTAAAGAGCGACTGCCATTAAAAAGCAACAAATCGAAGCAACCGTCACCCTATTAAAGAAGCCAGGTAAGGACCCATTAGACTGTGGTTCCCATAGACCAGTACATTTACTAAATTGTGACTCTTAAATCCTTACTAAGATTTTAACAAAAATAGTTGGAGGTAGTAACACAATTCATTAATCCAGATCAAACCGGGTTCATTAAAGGACGTTGCTCAACGTCGAATATAAGACGACATCTGAATATGATCAATTACTCTAAAACCCAACTCAAGCAAACAGTTATACTATCTCGAGATGCAGAAAAGGCATTTCACCACGTTGACTGGGTCTTTCTTTCAGCAACGTTAAAGAAGTCCAAAATCATCTGCTAGAACTACAATGAGCAAATCGTCAAGGAGATGCTATTTGAAGTGCCATAAACATTCATGGTTTGCAGGTGGGGCCAAATGAACACAAGATATCTCTATATGCAGACAATGTCATCCCGTACATAAGAGGCTGAGACGACTTCCAAATATATTAAAATGAATAGGTAAATAATAGTTCTACATCAGGCTGTAAAATGATCGTTGGGTAAAACTATTGCTATGGTGACATTCGGTGATGCACCCTCAAGTATCAAAGACAAGCATACATTACTTGTGTTAATATTATGTCAGACTTTGGGAAACTATATGCTTTGAGCTACCCCCGTGTGATTTAGTAAAATCACTGAAGATCAAGACCGTTGGATGCCCCTCCCTATATCTCTAGCAGGTCGGGTTGTTTCAGTGAAAATGAACGTCTTACCAAGAATGCGTTATCTGTTTTCAATGCTTCCTGTAAAAACCTTTACTCGCCTAAATGCAGCAATAGGCACATTTTTATGGTAAAATAAGAAGGCTCGTATTAGTTATAAAAAAACGACAGCAGTTCAAAGAATTGGGTGGGCTTGGCCTCCCTAACCTTAAATCATATAACTGGGCGGCGCAACTTAATCACACAGCATCATGGATTCAACAACCAAAAGGATTTGTCATGGCTTGAAATGAGAGTCAATATTGTGATATGTCTTCTCTTTATAGCAGCCCCTATTTCTATTGACAGGATTAAACAAAACCCAATTATTACTCTTCCATTGAGGGAGGTTCAATGCCAATATAAACTGAGTAATGACATGTCTAGACACTCGCCTATATTCCACAACCCAGCCTTTTCTTCCTGTTACTATGTCCCAAGGATTTAGGGAATGGGAAGAGGGCTTTGTAGAGTCTCAACTATTAAAATGCTCAGTTTTGAAATAATTTCAGGAAATCCAGGAGGAATTCATTATATCCCCCCCAAATCTTTATAGGTACATTCAAGTAAGGCAATTCATTGTTACAAAAAATTACTGAGCTGATTACTCCTATTGACGAGATGATTTGAATTACTTTATCAAGGGGAAAACATTGGAACCGTTTCAAATGATTATCACAAGATCCTTAACATGCTTATAATATCTTTAGATTATTTTAGGAACTCGTGGCAGGTGGAAATACAGGTCCAGATATCAGAGGAGAGTTGGGGGAATATGGAAAACGCTATATAAAGCCACAACATGTAACCGAACAAGGGAGTTTCAATTCCAAGTACTAGATCGTTTTTTTAAGCCCTGATAAACTTAATACAATGAAAAAAGGATTGTTTTGGAGACAGTGTGGACAAACTTGATCACATATATTTTGGCAATGTCTGAAAATCAAGTATTTTTGGTCTGAAATTCTCCATGTTATACAGGACATCACAGCTATTATTATTCAACCAGACCCATATCATCTCCTAGGTATTGTTCCTGTGGATACACTCCAGTCCTCTCCAGTTCAATTGATAGATTATGTTTTAGCAGCAGCAAGTAAATGTGTGAAAAAATGAACTTACACCCTCAAAAGATATGTGGTTAGGTCTATGCGGGGAACTTGCTGACATGGAGAGAATTCCATCAATCTTGGAACAGAGACAGCATAGGTATGAAGGTGTCTGGTCAGAGTTCCTGACATATCGTACTGGTCTTATTCTGTCGCATCTGGTGTCTTTCTGTGGCTTAATCCAAATTGTATTCTTATTCAGACACTTGAAATATTTGCTCTATATAGCCAAAATGTACCCTTAATAACATGTGAATGTAATTACGCTCCCTTGCAAGGATACGTTGTGTATGTATGGTACATGTTCTTTATGTGCTCTTGAATAAAAAATGCAACAAATCCCTTTGAAAACAGCCTATATAAGTCAAACAGTTTTTCTAGTGTCAGAATTGACTACAAAGTGTAAATAGGATCATTTTGGTCATAAAGTCAATCTTGTCTGAAACGGATTTTGGAACAGTCGGCCGTCACAATGGGTTAACGAAGGTTTGGTGTTTTGATTTGACAACGTCCATTTTCCCACTAACATGGGGTGAACAGCGGCGGTGATTTCTCTCTATCCGATACATAGACAGTGAGACAGACCTGCCCAGCAGTTTCGACTTTGTTTACATAAGACAACACATCACACATTTTTTTTAACTTGAGAAATACTGCACCAAACAAACACCTTTATTTAGTTGTAAAATAGTGCAACTAAAACATCCGCGTTAAAAATGTATAAACGAATTACAGATTTCTTAGATTCATTCTGGGGATTTTGAGGAAGTGAAATAGGCTGCCGTGTCTCATGGGGGACGAATATCAGTAACCAAACACACCTACAAGACTGAAATCTAGTTTTTCTAATGAGCAACAGAAAAGCACATGCAAATCGGCGTGTTCAGTGGCTCATTAACCTTATATTCCATTTACCTAGGGGAGGTGTTGATTGTTTTAAGTCAATTAGCTGGTTATTTAGCTGGATCCAACATCTTCGTGTTAGCATTTTTAGTGCTACTAGAAATGCTAGTGGAAACGGATTGTCTTTATCCTTATCGGTTACATCAGTGGTGGTTGGGTAAATAAGGCAGGAAAATGGGATACTGATGAAGAGGAGAATTAGCAATGATGATATTTCCCTGTCTCTGTAGGGAGGGCTACAAGGTGTTCTTCGACCGGCTCCAGGAGCAGCAGGTTCCTCTGTTGATCTTCTCGGCTGGCTTGGGGGACATCCTGGAGGAAGTGATCAGGCAGAACCACGTCTTCCACCCCAACGTCCACGTCATCTCCAACTACATGGACTTTGACCAGAGCGTACGTTTCTTTCTTTACTGTTTGGTTCATTTTGAAACCAGTCTAGCATCGAGTCTAATTATGTGATGTGTGCTTAATGCAGCGTTTCAGGATTTCAGGATGCAGGATTTTGCCCTCGCACTACAGAGCTGATTCAAATAACAAACTCATCAAGCTTTGATTATTTGAGAAAGCTGTGTAGTGCAAGGGCAAAAACCAAAATGTGCACACCTTGGGGTCCCCAGGACCGAGTTTGGGAAACGCTGGCCTAATGCCTATATGGAACTGCTAAAGTGATAGTTCACACACATTACAAAATGACATATGTCCTAAAAGCAGTCTATGGACAGGGAGATACAGCAATCCACACTTTGGTTTTGTTTACCTAATCACTTTAACCAATTTATAGCATTTTTGGCCTTTAACCAATGCAAGTACACGTTATGCCCAAATTCACAAAATGTCTCATGTTTTTCCCCCCAAGCTCAGCAATCCGTTGACCACTAGTGCGACCCATGTCTTCCTGCAGGGTGTACTGCGGGCGTTCAAAGGCCAGTTGATCCACACATTCAACAAGAGAGAGGGCGCTCTGCTCCACGCGGCCCACTTCAGGGAGCTCAAAGAGCGGCCCAACGTGCTACTGCTAGGGGACTCTCTGGGAGACCTCACCATGGCCGATGGGTTGGCCCACACTCAGCACGCCCTCACCATAGGCTTCCTCAATGACCAGGTGGGTGTTGTATTTGTCTTTGTGTTGCCTTTTGCAAACCTGGAAGTGGTGAGGATTTAAAGGAAGTCTGTTTTGTATAGGAACTTTGAAAGGACATACCGTTGACTTCCGATAAATGTTGTACATTTCCCAGAAGTACACTGTAAACTTCATGAAATATTCCTTCAATCTGTTAGTGCTGCTCACCTGTATTCCTAACCGTGTATGTAAGGTGTTGAAGCATTGTGTTAGCTGGATACTAGGGCGTCAGGTAGCCGGTTCAAATTCCTGAGCCGTCTAGGTGAAAAAAAACCTCTGTGCCCTTGAGCAAGGCACTTAACCCTAATTGCTCCTGTAAGTCGCTCTGGATGAGACTATAATGTAAAAATGGACTGACTGTTGTTCCGTTTGGTCAGGTGGAGGAGAGGAAAGAGTCATACGTCAACTCATACGACATCGTCCTGGTCAAGGATGAAACCATGGACGTCCCCAACGCCATCCTCAACTACATCACCACTGCGCCGGCCAAGTGAACCACCGTGATTGGCCCGTGGAACGAATCACGGGTCCGGTTACTTCCCGTTTGCACAGGCGCCAGGACTCAACCGCCACGATGGACGACATCACAAAGAGAGGAAGTTGACCCTTTTTTGACCTTTACAAAGCTGCATGCACCACAATAATCCTCAGGCACCTTCAAACCAATTCAACACCTCAGTGACATTATTTTAAATGAAACCACCTTGTTTCATGTGTGGGGTTGGTGCTGCAAATCCCATCCACTGAAGCCCCTCGATTCTGTTAACCTAATGTTTGTACCGATTTACTGTATGTTTCTATGGTGTCTCTACTCTAAGGACGAGCAGCTCCTTCCATTTGGAGAAGTGGTTGATTTCGTAACTAAGTTAAAGGCCAGTATTCTGATTGCGCTTTGTCGGCTATGCGCCTTTTAAAGGTGAATGCCGTCTCCACGCTGTTATGGGAGAATGTTATGACGTTATTCACTTTATTTTCCAAGGCGCAGGGCTGTGTAACGAGCATCCACTGTATCGCCCAGTAAGTATTCTAACATGAGAGAGTTGATCAGTGATAGTGTGTGTGTATATGAGACTAGTCTTAATCTAAATGTATATCTATACCCATCCTCTAATTTGTGAGGCGCAATTATTTTGTGATTGTCAAGTGTGGATGCTGCCCTATGCACATTTGACCAAATGTAGTATATAAATGTATTTATTTGGTTGAACAAGTACTGTAACAGATGAAATGGTTACCTCACGAGTCACTCTGTGGGAGTTCAGTAGAACATTGTCAGTGGCAAATGCTTATGCTGCTAGAAAAGCTTTCCTTGGCAATTAAAGGGATAGTTCACCTAAATGTAATATGGTCATGCAAATTATGACATTTGGGAGAAATGTCCCTTTAACCACTATTTTGCACATTTTTTTTTACAGAGGTATTGGTTTCCCGGCATCCTAAAACAATAGTGCTTTAACTATTATTCACATTTCAAATGTATGTCATTGAACACTTGTCTTTTGACCTAACGAAGGGTGAAGACAGTTGTGAACAAAACAAGATGTGTTATTTTGTGGTTTTCTGTTTTTTAAAATCTACATTTTAAATACTTTTCAATACTGCCACCTAGCGGGCATTTTCAAAGGTTTCCCTGCATGTAGTTTGTAACATTTGATTAGTCTCTGACAATCACATCCTGCAAAAAAAAAGAGATGTTTATTTTTCTAAAAATGGTTTTATTGGTGTAAACATCAGATCAGGAACATATGGTGCTGGTTTGGTAGGTTGATTTGTCAACGCGTAATTCGTTTTTTTTTTTCTCTCTTCACATCCCTTTATCAAACATGACCAAATCATGCAACACAAATATTATTCTTGTAAGACTCTTTACCCACCATCTCTAAAATGTATGACACCTGTTAAGGGATCACTGTATAAAAAAGGGTCTCTCTTGGAATATTTTAAGGTGTGTGTGTGGTCCATCCCTGAGAGAGAGGCTGTGGTCCGATTCTCGAATATTCGAGTAGATCTACCCTTGTCACCGAACTGTGCACTTGTTCACTCCAATCCAATGCTTTATATTATAAATCCACGAGGTGGAGTGAACGAGTGCACACTTCGGGGCGAAGGCGGAGAACTGGAACTAGTGTGTGTGCGTGCGTTAGATGCAGACTGACTGATCTACAAATCCCTTTGTATCCTAAATAATTACTCATTATTATTTGTAGATCAGTCAGTTTGCTCAGTCGGTGACCAATTGCTGCACAAAATGTATGTCCTTGAACACGACCAACGTGTGCACTCTCCTCATCACAACTCCTCGTGCATCCTCTCTTTGTCCTCCTCCACCTTCAATTTGAGCTCTTCGGCGACGATGACCCCATCCTTGTTGCGGTCCTGGTTCCTGAACATGTCAGCAATGATCTCTTCAGGGTCCACCCCTGGCTTCATACGACCTTTGCCCTCCGCCACCTGCAGCATGATGAACTCTCCAAACTGGATGAAGCGAGAGAGAGAGAGAAACGAGAGCGTTGTGTAGAGGAGTAGCAGCCATGTTTAGTGTGAGTCATGACAAATGACCGCTTGACCGTTGTTTTACATGAACATGTCTGCAGAAGCCCTTTGATTTGGCTAATTAGGTAGCTAAATAGCATATGAGATCCCAATCAAATATGGTAATCCTCAAAAGGGTGGGTTTTCATGTACAGTCAACTCCTAATTAATGCAACCACTTGGGACTAGTGTGACACCGTGCAGGTGGGCACTAAACCAGCGGTCCAGAGTATGCAGTTATCAGGAGCTATAAAACGAATGTCATTGAATTGGGACTGAAAAAATATATTGCACTTAAATGGAGTAGACGGTACTTTAACTCCCATCAATATTATTGATGGTCTGATCCATCTATTTTCTACTAGTCTATTCCAGCTGTGCGGTAGATGGCATACCTCCTCTATGGGCACCTCTCCGTTCTGGTTTATGTCCATGGCCTGGAAGAGCTCCAGCGGGGCGTCCTCCACCCACACAAACAGGTAGCCCTCCGGCACGCCCTTCTGCAGGTCCATCAGCTCCAGCTCAAAGTGAAGCACTGCACTGCCTGGCACACCAGTGGCTGGGAGGAGAGGAGGAGAGGCAGTGAGTGAGTGTGAAAGAGCAACACCGGTATGTGTACCTGCGTAATACTTTATTGTAGCCCTCCTTTACGTATGCGTTCTTAAAGCCTTTATAACAGCTACATAAAACATAACATCTGTCGGTTCTCTAATGTCAATGCAGCTGTTAGAGGCTTTATGAATACATAAGTGGGGCTACAGTAAATTATGACCTGCACCTGAAATGCCTTTATGCATAAGTGTCTCACTAGTGCAGACATGAGTGAACATGGTGTCACTTTGAAATGGAACGGAATCAAACACATGGAACCCAGGTGTAGACTAATAATGAAATGCTTACTTACGTGCACGTTCCGAACCATGCAGACACAAAAATAATAGAAAAAAAAAACTATTTTACATACACTGAGGTTGGAGTCATTAAAACTCGTTTTTCAACCACTCCACAAATTTCTTGTTAACAAACTATAGTTTTGGCAAGTCGGTTAGGACATCTACTTTGCTTGACATCATGGGAAAATCCAAAGAAATCATCCAATACCTCAGAAAATTGTAGACCTCCATAAGGCTGGTTCATCTTTGGGAGCAATTTCAAATGCCTGAAGGTACCGCGTTCATCTGTATAAACAATAGTATGGACCACGCAGCCGTCATACCGCCCAGGAAGGAGACGTGTTCTGTCTCCTAGAGATGAATGTACTTTGGTGCGAAAAATGCAAATCAGTCCCAGAACAACAGCAAAGGACCTTGTGAAGATGTTGGAGGAAACGGGTACAAAGTCTCAATATCCACAGTAAAGCGAGTCCTATATCGACATAACCTGAAAGGCCGCTCAGCAAGGAAGAAGCCACTGCTCCAAAGCCGCCATAAAAAAGCCAGTCTACGGTTTGCAACTGCACATGGGGACAAAGATCGTACTTATTGAAGAAATATCCTCTGGTCTGATGAAACAAAAATAGAACTGTTTGGCCATAATGACCATCGTTATGTTTGGAGGAAAAAGGGGGAGGCTTGCAATCCGAAGAGCACCATCTTAACCATGAAGCACGGGGGTGGCAGCATCATGTTGTGGGGGCGCTTTGCTGCAGGAGGGACTGGTGCACTTCACAAAATAGATGGCATCATGAGTTCGGTAAATGATGTGGATATATTGAAGCAACATGTCAAGACATCAGTCAGGAAGATAAAGCTTGGTCGCAAATGGGTCTTCCAAATGGACAATGACCCCAAGCATACCAACAAAGTTGTGGCAAAATGTCCTAAGGACAACAAAGTCAAGGTAATGGAGTGGCCATCACAAAGCCCTGACCTCAATCCTATAGAAACTTTGTGGACAGAACTGAAAAAGTGTGTGCGAGCGAGCAAGGAGGCCTACAAACCTGACTCAGTTACACCAGCTCTGTAAGGAGGAATGGGCCAAAATTCACCCAACTTATTGTGGGAAGCTTGTGGAAGGCTAGCCGAAACGTTTGACCCAAGTTAAACAATGCTACCAAATACTAATTGAGTGTATGTAAACTTCTGACCCACTGGGAATGTGATGAAAGAAATAAAAGCTGAAATAAATCCTCAACTATTATTCTGACATTTCACATTCTTAAAATAAATTGGTGATCCTAACTGACCTAAAACAGGGAATTTTTACTAGGATTAAATGTCAGGAATTGTGAAAAACTGAGTTTAAATGTATTTGGCTAAGGTGTATGTAAACTTCCGACTTCAACTGTATGTGTTTGTGCTATTATACTCCAGCTGGTGCATTCTTAGTTGAGGGAGCGTATTGTTTGTGTTTTATCGTGGCCCTGTCCTCCCCTGATGGCCCATGGTGAACGTCTTCTTACCCCCTTTCTCTCCGTGGCCCAGGTGGGGGGGGATGATGACAGTCCTCCTCTCACCCACACACATGCCCCTCAGACCCTCGTCCAGACCATCAATCACTTTGTCCGCCCCCAGCACCGTGTCCTGCAGGTTGTCATAGTCACTCCTGAGCACAAGGGACATAAACACAGGTAAGGGAACGTAAAAACAACATATGGAGCATGTCTGTCAACTGCATAGTCTTCCATCTGTATTTTCTTTCCAACAACGGTTGTTTTAGAGATAAGATATCATCAAAATGAAATACACAACAAATGACTTAGACCGTCAATACAAAAGGATCCACATGAGGGTTTCAATCGGTTTCCTTCCGTTTGGTGCCTAATGAAAACGACCCTGGTTAATGTACTCACGAGGAGAAGAGCCGTGTGCCGTCCAGCAGAGAACAGTTGTAGTGGTAGTGGATTAGATCATCCACATCGCTGGTCAGGTTACACACCTCAGGCTTGTGAGTCACATGAACCTCCACAGAGTCCTTGGGGTTGTGGAAGTCAATGACATGGATGTCGAAGACCAGCACGGCCGAGCCTGGTATATCCTTACCTGGTACGGCAAGACGGAGAGGTCAAACTGGGTTTCAGTCAGTAATATAAACTAAACTGTAGAATAATGTATTGTTAAATGCAATATATAATGTTGTGTCTAAATTACAGCAAGCTATTGGGCTATCTCTTACATTTTAGACTAAATGAATCATATTTATACAGGTATGACCTTAATAATTATACATAATCATACAATTAAGGTGTATTCTTCCAACACAAATAGGATTTAAAAAGGCCCAAGGCAGCTATTTTTATATCAATATCAAATCATTTCTGGGTAACAATGAACCTTACTTTAACAGTTTCCAATAAAATTTACAGAAATAGCTTTTTTAGCAAAAAAATACTTCTCAAACAACAATTATGCTAGGACTGACAGAGTGGTCTAAGTGGGAAGGGAAAACTAGCAGTTATTGGTCTATTAACTCATTTACTGCCTGGTGATGTCACCAGGGAAGCCGAAACTCCCGCCCATGTAAACCTGGCGATTAGAAGGTCCTGTCTAGATTGTATTTTCAACCAGGAAATAACAATGATCATATTTAATCACACTTTTACAGTCTTTAGTTTCATCAGCTGTTGTACAATATGATACAAAACACCGGAAAAACAGTTATGACTGCATTGGGCCTTAACCATGTAAATCATTCAAATGAGAGAGCTTACAACCCTGACCACTAACTACCAATAAAAGCTAACTACTTAACTAACCTACTGTATCTACCAATAAAAGCTAACTAACCAACCTACTGTAACTACCAATAAAAGATAGCTAACTAACCTACTGTAACTACCAATAAAAAATGCCCCTCTATCTGCTCTGGACTAAGCCACACCTGCTCCCTGCTCTCCATAGGCCATGTGGGGGGGCAGGGTGACCCTCCTCCTCTCCCCGATGCACACCCCCTGCAAGCCCTTGTCCATGCCAGAGATCACGTAGCCCATCCCAATGTAGGTGTTGTACGTGTTGTTCCGCTGGTAGCTGTAGAGAGAGGAAGGATTCGATATGACAAGCAATGACAGACATTGTCAAACAGTAATCATTCAAGAAGTATTTTCAGTCTTTCATTATGCCATTTTAGGCTACTGAGACACAGCCTATGACAACTGGACATTGCGCACCTGGTGTCAAAGGTGACCCCATTGAGGAAGGTTCCATTGTAGTGGTAGCGCATGTAGTCCCCGGCCACAGACTTGCGCGCGCACGCCTCGGGCACCACCTGGTTCTCCACGGTGATGTCATCCTTGGGGTTGTGTAGGTCAGCCAGGAGGACATTAAACACCAGGGTGGCCTGGGACGGGATCTCTTTACCTGAAGGAGGTCGAAGCAGTCAGTCAAAAAAGGCTGTACAGAGAAGCAGTATGTCTGTCTGATCGTCTAAAGAGGGATCCATGCTGATTGACGGCTGCAAATGCACCAAACAATGAAACGGCACTGAACATGCAGAAGTGGTAATGGTGCCTTTCCAATTCCACTTACCCCCACACCAGGGTGTCACCAGCGTTTAATGTTAAGTTAGCTCTAGTGTTCTTGTGTTTCCATCAAGAGTGTGAAACTAACATTAACAACACTATAAGGATGTGGTAGAAAATGAAACGGATTTTTACAAGAACCAATATCACTCCCTAGAAACACAACCTCGCACAGCTTTTCAGAATTCATCGCTAAATTGGCCCGCATAGAAACCATAAATGACTTGGTAACAGGAAATACATTTATTTTCACAGCAGAATTAAAAAGTCATTTTAGACTGACCAATGTAGATAGTTTCAAATACAAGCAACTTAAAAGTTACATATCACGAAATTATGATTGGAAATCTTTTGGACATCAGAGTAACCTTGAAGGAATCTTAACTTGAGTCAGAAAAGTACATTCAGATGATAGGAAAGATCTACAAAACCTTGCAGAGAGCATATCCAACTGACGATCTCTTAGAAGAAAAAAAGCGCCTGTTCAACTTCAGGAGGCTGAAAAAAATGTGGCTTGTCACCTAAAACCCTCACTAACTTTTACAGGTGCTCAATCGAGAGCATCCTGTCGGACTCCACCGCCCACAACCGCAGGGCTCTCCAGAGGGTGGTGCGGTCTGCACAATGCATCACCGGGGACAAACTACCTGCACTCCAGGACACCTACCTACACCAACACACAACACCGGATGTCACAGGAAGGCAAAAAAGATCATCAAGGACAATAACCACCCAAGCCCCTGCCTGTTCAACCCGCTTCCATCCATAAGGCGAGGTCAGTACAGGTGCATCAAAGCTGGGACCGAGAGACTGTTAAATAGCCACCACTAGCACAGAAAAGCAGCTGCCTACCTAGAGAATTGATATCATTGGCCACTTTAATAAATGGAACACTAGTCACTTTTATGATGCCACTTTAAGAATGTTTACATTTCTCGCAATACTAATATGTATATACTGTATCCTACACTATCTATTGCAACTTAGCCGCTCTGTCACTGCTCATCCTTATCTTTTATATATTCTTATCCCATTCCTTTAATATATTGTGTATATTAGGTTTTGTTGTGGAATTGTTAGATACTGCTGCACTGTCAGATCTAGAAGCATAAGCATTTCGCTACACTCGCAATAACATCTGCTAACCATGTGCATGTGACCAATAAAATTTGATTTGATTTGTGGAAAAGAAAAATATAAAACGAACGAAATTATGTACGCTTAATCCAGTATATAGAATGTATTATACAAGAGACAAAATTCACAAATTCTAGAGCACAACGGCAGAGTCATGTCTCAAGTGTAAAACTAATAATGACTCAATCATCCATGCTTTTAGGGAATGCTATGAACTTTGGAAGTTGTGGGTGGAGCTAGAAAGTTGTCTGTCAGAAGTATTACGATATAAACATACTTTTATCATCTGTCTGCATATTTCAAGACATATGGGGCTGTAGTGAGATACCCAAATGGGCTGGATGGTTCTTTTCTCATCACTCATTTTGAAAAAATAGACACTAAAAACTTGGGGTAGCTGAGTGGTTAGAGCGTTGGACTAGTAACCGAAAGGTTGCAAGATCAAATCCCCGAGCTGACAAGGTAACAATCTGTCATTCTGCCCCTGAACAAGGCAGTTAACCCACTGTTCCTAGGCTGTCATTGAAAATAAGAATAAGAATTTGTTCTTAACTGACTTGCCTAGTTGAATAAAAATAAATAATCAATCAGCCATCATTGACACAATGGAAAAAATCAAATGATTCATTATTTAAATATTGAAATAGCATGGGCAACTGAGAAAAACAAATTGGTACAATTTAAGACCAAGTGGCAAGCAATAATGCAGGTCGGGGCAGATAAGATGTCGTCATTGTTTGTATGTGTCTGTAAATTATTGTTGGTATGTATAGGTTTGTTTCTGTAATGTAAAGGGAAAAATAAGTATATTATTGAAGAAGAAAAAAGGACCACTTATGAAATAATTTACATAAATCACACCTTTTTTAAACATTTTTTAAAAGACACTATAGATTTGTGGCGAACAGAATCAACAACCTCGACATCATTCAAGTCTGTTGCTTTGTGAGAAGGTGTACAAGTTCACATTGTTATGTAAATGACAGCTGAAAAGTAACCAGGGCCTTGCCTTGGCTCCAAGCTAAGGCAAGGCCCTGGATAAAACACTGGGGTAAATCCTCATTGGAAATGCAGCATAAATGCATTCCAACAGAGCTTACATAGAAGCGGTCTGTCTGGACTTTGGATACATATAGACTGGGTGTTATTAAAATAAACCAACCAGATCAATCAAACAGGTGGCAAATACAACATACACACAGATGGGAGGGATGACTCAATCTGACTGCTGTTTAGACTGTTTTTCAGTCTATTTATGTGGACCTATAGTTAGAGATGTCAATGCTGATTAAAACAGGTAGAGGAATCAATTAAACCCTTCAACACAATCTATTTTTTAAAATGATTTCTTACCAGTTTGGAAAAACAGGTCGTAAATTTAACCAGGGTCATATTCATTTGTGGCCTTGTGGTTAGTGTCCGCCCTGAGATTGGAAGGTTGGCATTCGATCGTCCGAGTCATACGAAATACTAAAAATTGCACATGCGATTGACTAGCGTCCCGTCCAAGGGGTGTACTATACATCAAGCTTCCTCACCCAACAAAAACAGGAGATAGGCTCCTGCTCCTATGAGGTGATCCGCCCTTGGCTCGTGCAAGGCTACTTACTTTACGTTCATCAGGACACACCGTATTAAAACGGTTTGCAACAGCAAACGAAAACTAGCATTTCTTACTGGACAAGTCCAGGTAGTTCCTCCCCATTTAAGACTCTCCCGCTTTCTTCCGTTCGCTGCCTAATGAATACGACCCGTGTAAAAAGAAAACATGAATAATCTCACAACCCTCCCACCTCTCGCATAACTGTATCCCCTCCTTCCATTCTTGTACTTACCAGATCCTTTCTCTCCATAGGCCAGGAAGGGTGGAATAATTATGTTTCTGGTCTCCCCCACGCACATGCCCAATATGCCCTCGTCCATGCCTTTGATCAGCCAGCCCTCCCCCACCAGGCTGTCGTGGGTCTGCCCCTTGTTGTAGCTACGTAGGGCTCACACAAGCGCAAAGTCAAACACACACATCCTCCTCCTCCTCCTCTTAACACACACCTGGATAACACAGTACACACACACACACACACACAGACAGGACTGTTATTTGGACGAAGTTCATTCAGTTGACTTCAGGGTTGTGTGATATTCGGAACCATTCATCTTCATGATTTGCCTGGAAACCTGACGTTGAATTGCATATAATTCTAAATAGGCTGAAATGACTGTTTGAAATCAGGAACATTTCCACTCATGACCTCTACGAGCAAGAATGTTCAATAAAATGATATTTTAGCGTACTTTACCAGTTGTCCGTGTGATTGGTTATTTTGGAGCTGGGACTCTGAGACAATATATCACCAGAAAAATATAATTACATCAACTTGTCAAAGCGCTGGTAGTGCGCTCAGATTTATATCACTTGAAGGATGCGCAGACCCTTGTAAACATGTGCATGAGCTCGGAAGGTGTGCATGTGTCTCGTGGGTATATTTTTTATCTCGTGAGCATGCTTCAGGTGATGGAAATCTGAACGCGCTTTGACAAGTTAATGTAGTTATACTTCCCTGTGGCTATATTGTCTCACATTCCTACCACTGAAAGGACCAACCGCACGGACAAAGTACGTTCAAATATCATTTTATTCAACATTCTGACCTTGTAGAGGATGTGAGAGGTAACTTTCCTGATTCAAACGCTCATTTCTGCCCGACGTAGAATTCCATGCATTTCAGCGTCGGGTTTCCAGGCAACGTCATGATGTGAAATAAATCCCAGCTTCGATAGCAGCAAATCATTGGTAGTCATTTAGTCGCATGTTGTCAGCTTCAGCAGTGGCCAAATGTGACACTGTCGAATGTAGCAACACTTCATTTGAAGGGTATCGACAAAAGGACCACCACAAGTTGTAGTTTTCATTATGTCACAGTATCAAACGTCAACATAATTGCACTGTACAGTGCCTAGAGAAAGTCTAAACCCCCTCAAGCTTTTTTCACATTTTGCTGCCTTATAATAACATCAAACAACAAAAAAGAGGATTACATTTTTTTTTTATCCTACAGATCATGTATGACATTCCTGGGAGTGTGTAAACTTCAATTTTGTATTACCATATAATTTGTGTATGTTCTCTATAGTTATGTACTTAAATGTATCAATTGACCAATTTTGCACATTTGGGCAGACTTGATGCAAAATATTGTCCAGTATTGCAATGCTTCACGGGATCGAACTGTACATTACACACACACACACACACACACTGCTGCCATCTAGTGGCCAAAATCTAAATGGCACCTAAACACAATTTTATATTATGGACTTTCTCTTGCATTTCAAAGATGATGGGGAAAAAAAATGAAAATGCATGTTTTTTTGTTTGTATTATCTTTTACCAGATCCACCTACTCCACATTTTCAAAGTGGAAGACAGTTGTAGAACATTTTATAAAATTAAGATTTTTTAAAATAAAAGTTCAATATCATAATTGGATAAGTCTCCACCCCCCAGAGTTAATACTTGGTGAAGGCACATTTGGCAACCATTATTTGGAATAGGGATGTACCAACTTTGCACAACTCTTAGGGGCAACATGCAGTTAAAGTCAGAAGTTTAGCACCTTACACCTTAGCCAAATACATTTAAACTCAGTTTTTCACAATTCCTGACAATTAATCCTAGTAAATAAATTCCCTGTCTTAGGTCAGTTAGGATCACCACTTTATTTTAAGAATGTCAGAAAAATGTCAGAAAAATAGTCAGAAAAATAGTTGAGAGAATTATTTATTTCAGCTTTTATTTCTTTCATCACATTCCCAGTGGGTCAGAAGTTAACATACACTCAATTAGTATTTGGTAGCATTGCCTTTAAATTGTTTAACCTGGGTCAAACAATCCGGGTAGCCTGCCACAAGCTTCCCACAATAAGTTGGGTGAATTTGGCCCATTCCTCCTGACAGAGCTGGTGTAACCGAGTCAGGTTTGTAGGCCTCCTGGCTCGCACACGCTTTTTCAGTTCTGCCACAAATTTTCTACAGGATTGAGGTCAGGGCTTTGTGATGGCCTCTCCAATACCTTGACTTTGTAGTCTTTAAACCATTTTGCCACAACTTTGGAAGTATGCTTGAGGTCATTGTCCATTTGGAAGACCCATTTGCGACCAAGCTTTAACTTCCTGACTGATGTCTTGAGATGTTGCTTCAATATATCCTACCTCATGATGCCATCTATTTTGTGAAGTGCACCAGTCTCTCCTGCAGCAAAGCACCTCCACAACATGATGCTGCCACCACCGTGCTTCATGGTTGGAATGGTGTTCTTCGGCTTGCAAGCCTCCCCCTTTTTCCTCCAAACATAACGATGGTCATTATGGCCAAACAGTTCTATTTTTGTTTCATCAGACTAGAGGACATTTCTCTAAAAAGTATGATCTTTGTCCCCATGTACAGTTGCAAACTGTTGTCTGGCTTTTTTATGGCGGTTTTGGAGCAGTGGCTTCTTCCTCGCTGAGCAGCCTTTCAGGTTATGTCGATTTAGGACTCGTTTTACTGTGGATATAGATACTTTTGTACCGGATTCCTCCAGCATCTTCACAAGATCCTTTGCTGTTGTTCTGGGATTGATTTGCACTTTTCACACCAAAGTACGTTCATCTCTAGGAGACAGAACACGTCTCCTTCCTGAGCGGTATGACGGCTGCGTGGTCCCATGATGTTTATACTGCGTACTATTGTTTGTACAAATGAATGTGGTATATTCAGGCGTTTGGAAATTGCTCCCCAAGGATGAACCAGACTTGTGGAGGTCTACAAATTTTTTCTGAGGTCTTGGCTGATTTCTTTAGATTTTCCCATGATGTCAAGCAAAGAGGCACTAAGTTTGAAGGTAGGCCTTGAAATACATCTACAGGTACACCCCCAATTGACTCAAATTATGTCAATTAGCCTATCAGAAGCTTCTAAAGCCATGACATCATTTTCTGGAATTTTCTAAGCTGTTTAATGTCAGTCAATTGAGTGTATGTAAACTTCTGACCCACTGGAATTGTGATACAGTGAATTATAAGTTAAATAATCTGTCTGAAAACAATTGTTGGAAAAATTACTTGCGTCATGCACAAAGTAATATGTCCTAACTGACTTGCCCAAACTATAGTTTGTTAACAAGAAATTTGTGGAGTAGTTGAAAAACAAGTTAATGACTCCAACCTATGTGTATGTAAACTTCCGACTTCAACTGTATATCAATTGTTTCTGTCAAAATTCAGGCTGTAACAAAATGTGGAAAAAATCAAGGGGTGTGAAAACCTTCTGAAGGCACTTCTGTCAGTCTACGTAAAACATCCTATGTCAACTTGTGGTTGTTGACATGTGTTATGTATGGCTTATGGATGAGTTATGAAGTCCTTATGTCTGTACCCTTTAAATAAGATGTCACCCTGATTTCACAATGCATTTATTCATAAAATAAATACAATGGGTCAAAATTCAGCCCACACTACCACTGGGTCCCTTAGCATCTGTCCACCCAGACCCTCATGCTTTCACTCCCTGTCCAGGAGTGGACTCACCTGGAGTCGAATGGTGTCCCATCCAGAAGGGTACCATTGAAATGGTATCGCACAAAGTCTGTGCGCTTCACAGAGCGTTTGCAGTCCCGGGGACTGCTGACGGTTTCAGTCACAACCAGGTCAGCCTTGTTCCACATGTCCAACAGCATCAAGTCAAACACCAGTGTGCTGTCGGGAGGGACCACATCACCTGACAGTGGATAAGTAGTAAAAGTACGATAATACATTCAAATAGACAATTCGATTAAAAAAGTCTAAATGTTTATATGCCTTTTAGATGCATAAATACATTTTGAATGTCTATTGACTTATTTTTTATATATTTTTTGATAATGCCTCAATATGAGTGTGCTGTAATTGTCTACCAGTGAATTTAATATTGTAACATTACTCGTCCTTGTTATAGCGATTTAAAAGGCCATATAATGTTAAATCAAGTTATTTATTTTCCTATATGGCAATACAATGGCTAATAACTCAAGTTCATTGTCAGACATTAGGCACTAAGCCATTAGAAGCAGTTCATAAACACTTATGACAAGTATATACCAATTTTGTAAAACTGAAATCACCAAATTCCACTGTGGTGGCCATTTTAGCTCTCTTTCTGTTGAATTAAGGCCATTACGGGGTAAAGTAAACGATATAACTCGGTGTAGAGTACCTGCTCCAAGGCTGCCATAGGCAAGGTGTGGGGGCACGGTGACTTTTCTCTTCTCGTTGACGCACATGCCCAGGATCCCTTTGTCGATGCCAGCGATGAGCCGGCCCTGGCCTGTCTGTCCTACCGACGCAGCTCCCCTCTCATAGCTGAGCAGGCCAGGACATGAAAGGATGACAGAGTTAGACAGCAAATAGTAGACCTATGCAGAAAGAATAGGGCAGTAGGCTATTTCTTGGCATTCATTTGTAATGAAGTTGATGCATTAAAATAATTGCTATTCCTTTTGCGAATGAGTACCTTAGTTCATTCAACTGCGTTTAGTTTGTAACCATTTCAAAAGATGGCCGTGATTGCGTTCCATTCTGCAAAGCCTGTAGCCTACCTATGCTATACGAAAGGCAAGCTGCAGTCAAATAATTTCCATGTTTTGCATATCATTATTTAGCTTTATTGCATATATAATATGTACGATACACAATAGCCGGATACATAATCACATAATTGTCTTTATTTTAGTATAGATGGCTACAAAGTAATGCACGCATTTATGGAACCAGGACTGTAGAATATACTAGACTACAGATGATTATAATAACCCACTGTGTGCCACACAATTTCTGCAAAAGAAAGGCTACATCAACCAAACTTAATGGACATCAACACATTATTATTCAAAGTTTAAAAATCTTGACAAAGACGATTACTATTTGTATCTTACCTCGAATCAAATGTTTTTCCATCTTGGAATGTCACATTGTAGTGATAACGAACATAATCCCCACTTTTTACTTCTCTGGGACAAAGTATTGGTATCGAATATCTGTCCACGACTACATCTCCAATCGTGGGATTGCATCCAACGTACGTACACGCCTTCAGCAGTAAAAGTAAAAGACTGCTTGCAAACATTATAAATAAGAACGAATCCTGATTTTAACTCGATAGAAAAGTATTAAACTATTTGTCTAAGTAATTTATAGGCCTGCGTCAGTCTTGAAACACACTCATTCACTCGTTTCTACACTACACTAAACCCTGTATACGGAGTTGCACAGGATTTTTCCTAAAGAAGAGGGGGCGGGGCGGGGGCTTCTCTCCCTCTTGGCAAGGAATGTTGTAAACGTGGACAGTCTCCAGTTTGCAGTGGGATTGCTCAGACTCAGCGCGTAGATGAGCAGCGGCCGTTCTATGACTGGCTTCACTGTCAGTGGTCCTATAGGTCTCTCCTATGCAAACAATCAATGCCAAACTCATGTGCAGTGAGCATTGTCAGAGCATGAGGCTCGAAGCATAAAGACATTTTGAAAGTTATTGGCTAGGGAGAGGCTGTAACGACACTCCTGACCAGTAAAACAAATGACCAAAATCTAATGTTTAACCAATTCTGAAATTATTTATAGTTTTTCAGGTCAGGAGTGTTCATATAGACTTTTCCTATAGGGTATAGGGTTATGCTACCATTTTTTATTTAACCTTTATTTAATTAGGCAACTAGCAATTGCAGTGATTCATTGAGGGGGAATAGCCAGGTCCTGAACCAGCTATTCTACAGTCAAGGTAAGTGCACTACCTCCGAAAGCCATTCAGACCTCTTGGTAGAAGCAATGGTATGCTTAAAGATAGATTGAGTTTAATTACTAAACAGGTATACATCCTATTTAATCCATCTACTGTCACGCAACAAGCTGATCTCATGCTAAATTATCTCCAGTGGCCCAGTAGCCTGAAGAGACCCTCGTTCACATTCATCTAATGGAATTGTAAACTAGGCTACATGTATTTTTACGCACATGGAACGCGTTTTAAATGAACAACTAAACGTGTTCCGATATGACTGCTGGAGGTTATGACAGCTAGAAATCCGAGACCACGGGCTACAACTGTCCAACTCGTCAAGACCCCTAAACGGTTTGCCGGCCCACCTCTCCCTGAAAGTAAATGGAAAAACACAGTCCCGTTTTATTGGTCAGAGACAAATGCGCAACTTGGATGAATGCATTTATCATGGTCGCCAATCTCCAACGCGTAAAAGGAATTATTTTCTCAATCTCTTTGTGTTTTATTGCCACTGTAGTGGTCGCGCAGTATGACAACTACAACTTTAGACATTTCCCACAAGAGGAGCTCATGCCAATCGAGTCTGCGTATGCACAAGGCTTGGACAATTATGCCTCAGAAAATTGGACGGACTGTATCAAATTCATTGAATTAAGTTTACGCCTGCATCGACTTCTGAAAGACAGCGTGACATACTGCATACGAAACTGTAATGCCAGTCATGTACAGCTACAGGAGCCTGTCATGGCAAGCAGCACCGGGGATATGCAGATCTTCTGGCGCATTTTGATGCGAGCATCATGCCTGAAAAAGTGCAGGATGCACTTCCCTGCGCTCTCGCTCCCTTACCCTAGAAAAGAGGTCATGGATGATTTCGATAATAGGTCGCCCTACCGTTACATGTACTTTGCTTATGTCCAGGTAAGTCACATTTTGGACTCAGAAATACATATTTATGCTATTTTCACAACCAGAATTATGAGCGCAGTAGCAGGCGGTGGCGCAAAAGGCCTGAGTTTTGATGAATAAACAAATTGAAGGCGTGTTGAGGCTTAACCCCTCATTGGCCAATCATAATGTGCACCATGGGTAAATATGTGTTTGCCTCAAGTTGTGTATATGGTATTTTATGCATTGCACTGTCATCAACTCCTACTAGTCCATTATAACCTCATTTGTTAAATAGTTTACAGAAACAACAAAAATGGGAAATGTCCACTCACCATTACTACTTCCAAATATAGAATATATCGCTATAACAGTATATCGCTGTATACATCAATGATGTCGCTCATGCTGCTGGTGATTCTCTGATCCACCTCTACGCAGACAACACCATTCTGCTCTTCAACCGATCGCTGCCCACACCCGCCCACCCGTCTAGCATCACTCCTCTAGACGGTTCTGACTTAGAGTATGTGGACAACTACAAATACCTAGGTGTCTGGTTAGACTGTAAACTCTCTTTCCAGTCTCACATTTTTATTTCACCTTTATTTAACCAGGTAGGCCAGTTGAGGACAAGTTCTCATTTACAACTGCGACCAGTCCAAAATAAAGCAAAGCAGTGCGACAAAAACAACAGAGTTATACATGGGATAAACAAACGCACATTAAGCATCTCCAATTCAAAATTAAATCTACAATCCTCTTCCTATTTCGCAACAAAGCATCCTTCACTCATGCTGCCAAACATACCCCCGTAAAACTGACTATCCTACCGATCCTTGACTTCGGCGATGTCATTTACAAAATAGCCTCCAACACTCTACTCAGCAAATTGGATGCAGTCTATCACAGTGCCATCCGTTTTGTCACCAAAGCCCCATATACTACCCACCACTGCGACCGGTATGCTCTCGTTGGCTGGACCCCACTACATATTCATAGCCAAAGCCACTGGCTCCAGGTCATCTATAAGTCTTTGCTAGGTAAAGCCCCACCTTATCTCAGCCTACTGGTCACCATAGCACCACAAAAGTAGCACGCGCTCCAGCAGGTATATTTCACTGGTCATCCCCAAAGCCAACTCCTCGTTTGGCTGCCTTTCCTTCCTGTTCTCTGCTGCCAATGATTGGAACGAATTTCAAAAATCACTGAAGCTGGAGTCTTATCTCTACTTGCACATTCATCTTCTGCACATATATCACTCCAGTGTTTAATTGCAATTATTTTGCCACTAAGGCCTATTTATTGCCTTACCTCCCTAATCTTACTACGTTTGCACACACTGTATATAGATTTTTCTATTGTGTTATTGACTGTACGTTTGTTTATCCCATGTGTAACTCAGAGTTGTTTGTGTCGCATTGCTTTGCTTTATCTTGGCCAGGTCGCAGTTGTAAATGAGAACTTCTTCTCAACTGGCCTACCTGGTAACATAAAGGTGAAATAAAAAATAACCTACTGTCGGGGTTGATAAGGTCAGTAGTGACTTTGCCACATGAAAAGGTAAACAAACAAACAGGCAAATATAGGCTACAAGTGGATTCAGCACCCCAGAAAGCAATCTGAATTCCCGCGATTTGACAGTTAGGTCCAATAGAGGAAAGTGGAAGATCTTTTTTTTTTTTACAAAATCAATGCCATAACCAATTGCATTACTGCTAAGACCAGTTTTTGGTCTGTCTTAAATATCCTCTCTTGGCTGACTGAAATTGGCATAATGGCGCACGTTTATAAGGACACACCAAAAATAATTCCACCCCTTCCACCTCAGCGCAAGCGAGCTAATGCTAGGAAGGTAAAATTACAAACCTGGCGAAAGGGCTGGAAAATGCCAATGCACCAGTTTTTACATGACGAAAGTCAAACTAACGTGCGTTTCACACTTGCACCTGCTTACCGCAAGCATAAAATAGAACCTGTTGTGTTAACCACGATTAATTGCAGGAAAGATGCAGTGCATTCGGAAAGTATTCAGACCCCTTCCCTTTATTCACATTTTGTACATTACAGCCTTATTATAACATTGATTAAATTAACATCTACACACAATACCCCATAATGACAACGCGAAAACAGGTTTTTAGAAATGTTTGCAAATGTATAAAAACATTTAAATAATACCTTATTTACATAAGTATTCAGATCCTTTGCTATGAGCCTCGAAATTGAGCTAATGTGCATCCTGTTTCCATTGATCATCATTGAGAAGTTTCGACAACTTGATAGCATTCCACCTGTGGTAAATTCAATTGATTGGACATGATTTGGAAAGGCGCACACCTGTCTATATAAGGTCCCACAATTGATAGTGCATGTCAAAGTAAATAACCAAGCAATGAGGTCGAAGGAATTGTCCTTAGCTCTGAGACAGGATTGTGTCAAGGCACAGATCTGGAGAAGCGTACCAAAACATTTCTGCAGCATTGAAGGTCCCCAAGAACACAGTGGCCTCCGTAATTTTTAAATGGAAGAAGTTTGGAACCACCAAGACTCTTCCTAGAGCTCGCTGCCCAACCAACCTGAGCAATCGGGAGAGAAAGGCCTTGGTCAGGGAGGTGACCAAGAACCCGATGGTCAGTCTGACTGAGCTCCAGAGTTCCTCTGTGGAGATGGGAGAACAACCATCTGTGCAGCACTCCACCAATCAGGCCTTTACGGTAGAGTGGCCAGACGGAAGCTACTGATCAGTAAAAGGCACATGAAAGCACGCTTGGAGTTTGCCAAAAGGCACCCAAAGGACTTTCAGACCATGAGAAACAAGATTCTCTGGTCTGATGAAACCAAGATTGAACTCTTTGGCCTGAATGCCAAGCGTCACATCTGGAGGAAACCAGGCACCGCTCATCACCTGGCCGATACCATCACTACGGTGAAGCATGGTGGTGACAGCATCATGCTGTGGGGATGTTTTTCAGCGGCAGGGACTGAAAGACTAGTCAGGATCGAGGGAAAGATGAATGGAGCAAAGTACAGCGAAATCATTGATGAAAACCTACTCCAGAGCCCCCAGGGCCTCAGACTGGGGCGAAGGTTCCTTCCAACACAATGACCCTAAGCACACAGACAAGTCAACACAGGAGTGGCTTCGGGACAAGTCTTTGAATATCCTTGAGTGGCCCAGCCAGAACCCGGACTTGAACCCGATCAAACTTCTCTGGAGATATCTGGAAATAGTTGTGCAGCAACACTCCAACCTGATAGAGTTTTAGAAGATCTGCAGAGAAGAATGGAAGAAACTTCCCAAACACAGATGTGCCAAGGTTGTAATATTATCTAAATCAGTTTGCCCTCAAAGTTGTGATATTTCAGAAATAAACCATCCTTGCTGCCATATCAATAGTCTCAAGCAGTGGTCGCCAACAAGTCCTTCGAGGCATTCCTAGTCAATCACCAAACATTTCTGTAGAAAGGCCAACGTCAAAGGCATAAAGGCTTGCTGCTCCTTTTTTTTGTGTTGTGTAGTTGCTGGGAGGTGCACTTGATTCAGAAGCCCTTCGCAGGCAATGCGTTTCCATTTTGTATTTTCAGACAAATTAAATGGTTCAAACTCCACCTACCCCCCCACTGAATGAGTAGCCAAGTGTATCAATAGCCCTGTGTTTTTTGAATTATTATTAGCAGCTTGTCATGTCTATTTTATATTGAGGTATTTCGCTTTCTCTGGACATAGGAACAACATGACTCGGATGCAGTGCGACTCGAGTCGGATGCAGTGCGACTCGAGTTTCCCCCTCTCTGGTCAGTCTCACCTGAGAGGAGAGAGTGTGCAGGGACCGTGAGAGGCGGACCCTCTGATGTCCTCTCCCTGCCAACTCTGAGACTAATGACGTGTTCAAAACAACTGGTAACTTGAAAATCTCCGACTTCAGTGCGTTCAAGACAACTGGGAACTCTTGAGGGGAAAAAAACAAGATCCGACTGGGAAAAATCGTTTTGAACTGTCATCCAACTCGGAAACTTTACTGCACAAACCTCATTCCTCCAGAACTGTTTTTGTTCTTAAAGACCCAGGCTCAAGGTGTACCTAGATTGATGGATGTTTTACAAACATTTGGAAAATATTCAGGGTGTGTGCTTAACGTACACAAGTTCCAAGCCCTAGTATATAAATCTGCCCCACAGGAAGAGCTGAAGAGTAGGTATAACTTCCACTGGACCTCTTCATCCATTAAATCTCTTGGAGTATATATACCAAAAGATACACCCAAACTTTATTGCATGAATTACGATCACATTAACAACAAAATACACTGCTCAACAAAAATAAAGGGAACACTAAAATAACACATCCTAGATCTGAATGAATGAAATATTCTTATTAAATACTTTTTTCTTTCCATAGTTGAATGTGCTGACAACAAAATCACTCAAAAATTATCAATGGAAATCACATTTATCAACCCATGGAGGTCTGGATTTGGAGTCACACTCCAAATTAAAGTGGAAAACCACACTACAGGCTGATCCAACTTTGATGTAATGTCCTTAAAACAAGTCAAAATGAGGCTCAGTAGTGTGTGTGGCCTCCACGTGCCTGTATGACCTCCCTACAATGCCTGGGCATGCTCCTGATGAGGTGGCGGATGGTCTCCTGAGGGATCTCCTCCCAGACCTGGACTAAAGCATCTGCCAAATCCTGGACAGTCTGTGGCGTTGGTGGATGGAGCGAGACATGATGTCCCAGATGTGCTCAATTGGATTCAGGTCTGGGGAACGGGCGGGCCAGTCCATAGCATCAATGCCTTCCTCTTGCAGGAACTGCTGACACACTCCAGCCACATGAGGTCTAGCATGGTCTTGCATTAGGAGGAACCTAGGTCCAACCGCACCAGCATATGGTCTCACAAGGGGTCTGAGGATCTCATCTCGGTACCTAATGGCAGTCAGGCTACCTCTGGCGAGCACATGGAGGGCTGTGCGGCCCCCCCAAAGAAATGCCACCCCACACCATGACTGACCCACCGCCAAACCGGTCATGCTGGAGGATGTTGCAGGCAGCAGAACGTTCTCCACGGCATCTCCAGACTGTCACATGTGCTCAGTGCGAACCTGCTTTCATCTGTGAAGAGCACAGGGCGCCAGTGGCGAAATTTGCCAATCTTGGTGTTCTCTGGCAAATGCCAAACGTCCTGCACGGTGTTGGGCTGTAAGCACAACCCCCACCTGTGGACGGCGGGCCCTCATACCACCCTCATGGAGTCTGTTTCTGACCGTTTGAGCAGACACATGCACATTTGTGGCCTGCTGAAGGTAATTTTGCAGGGCTCTGGCAGTGCTCCTTCTGCTCCTCCTTGCACAAAGGCGGAGGTAGCGGTCCTGCTGCTGGGTTGTTGCCCTCCTACAGCCTCCTCCACGTCTCCTGATGTACTGGCCTGTCTCCTGGTAGCGCCTCCATGCTCTGGACACTACGCTGACAGACACAGCAAACCTTCTTGCCACAGCTCGCATTGATGTGCCATCCTGGATGAGCTGCACTACCTGAGCCACTTGTGTGGGTTGTAGACTCCGTCTCATGCTTCCACTAGAGTGAAAGCACCGCCAGCATTCAAAAGTGACCAAAACATCAGCCAGGAACCATAGGAACCGAGATTTGGTCTGTGGTCACCACCTGCAGAACCACTCCTTTATTGGGGGTGTCTTGCTAATTGCCTATAATTTCCACCTATTGTCTATTCCATTTGCACATCAGCATGTGAAATTTATTGTCAATCAGTGTTGCTTCCTAAGTGGACAGTTTGATTTCACAGAAGTGTGATTGACTTGGAGTTACATTGTGTTGTTTAAGTGTTCCCTTTATTTTTTTGAGCAGTGTATATGATGACCTAGATAGGTGGCATTCACTTCCCTTAGATTTTAATAGTAGAATTGAAACAATCAAAATTAACATCCTGCCAAGGTTACTGTATTTGTTCCAATCACTGCCCATAGAAATCCCACCTAAACAGTTTAGGGAACGCGATAAACGGATATCAAGGTTCACCTGGAAGAGTAAGAGACCAAGAATTAGATGTGCAACATTACAATTACCAAAAAGCTGTGGGGGTATGGCCTTACTAAACCTAAAATATTATTTTTGTGTCAGCCCAATTGAGACATCTGGTGTGTTGGTGCAATTCAGAATACGAATCCAAATGGAAAGACATTGAGACTACTTTGACAGAGATACCCATACAGTCAGTTTTGGGAAATAAGGACATGGTAATAGAAATATACAATAGACAAAATCAGTGGATTCATATCTCTCTGAAGACATGGTTTAGGGTGGTTAAGCAAAATCATTTAGACAGAGAGATCAAACTGCTGAGTTGGCCCGCATACGACCCCAGCAACACAGGACAGCAGATTTAAACAATGGACGCAGAAAGGCATCACATCATTCAGTACAATTATAAGGAATGGGGACCTAGATAACTTCCAGGACCTAAGTAAAAAACATGGCATGGATTTTTACAGATACCTACAAGTTCGACAGTATTTCTTAAGGGAGATAAAAATGATTGACCCTCGAGCACCTCAACAATTAATCCAAGTATTCACTAACACTAACGCATACAACTTGGGGGATAACAAAAAACCTATTTCAAATCTCTACTTGGGTATTCAATCCTCTAAGAAACATTCTACAAACTATATTAAAAATAAATGGGAGGAGGAACTTAATATTGAAATAACTGATGAAACATGGTTGAACATATTAGAGACTCAACAAAGCTCCACCAACTCAGGGTCATGGAGATAATTCTGATGTAAGAATGTTATACGTTTCTTCATAACACCTAAACTGAAATCAAAACAGACTGGCTCACTACACCTTGTTGGAGAGAATGCGGTCTATTGAGGGCAGATCACTCTCATATCTTTTGGACCTGCCCCGCAATCGACACTTACTGGGGAGAAATAAGATCTAACATTGGAAAAATAATGGGATGTGACATAGAACAAACATTCATTTCTTTGTACATGGGTGAAATACCTGGTAACTTACACAATAGAGAAAAGTACCTCTTGAAGGTCCTACTGGCAGCCAGTAAAAAGGCTATCACTAGGAAATGGCTACAAAAAGACACTCCCACAGTGACACAATGGATAGACATTGTAGAAGAAATACACCACATGGAGCGTATGACCTTTGCTTTAAGAACTCAAGAAGTGAGAGGTCAAGAATACTGGGGAAAATGGGTTTCGTACTTGGAAAAAGGTCTAATTCAAAGATGTCAATGTAACTAATATGATGAAGGTATAATGTGCACTGTAACTGACAGATCTTTTGTTGTTCTTTTACTTTATTTGTACTTTCTTTGTGTTCCTCAAAAACAAACTATTCCATTTTTTTTTTAAATAACTGTTTTTATTAGGTTAATGTCCATTTTTGAAGTCGTGTTTAAAAAAAAGAGCGGTAGATCTCAGCGTGCTTTTTGACTTGCGAAAGTGACCTTGACTCAGAAAAGGTTGGTGACCACTGGTCTAAAGCAAAAGTACTAGAAAAGCTCAAAGTAGCCCAAAGTCCTGCCACACACCACATTCAGTTCCAATGATGGAAAAGACACAAAGAAAGGAAACCGCTTTGAACAATTGAGATTCCCCTGTCGACATACAGTATCTGTCCCACTGCAGCTAGAATACTTATCAAATTGTATTTTCCTCCCTTTCTTGAAGTCATCATTGATCTGACATGACTGGATTGATGCTAGCAAGCGTTCTAATCTACAGCATTGCTATCACCAATTGTCTTAATGTTAGATCAGTGATAACTTGGATGAAGGAAGGACGCATTTTCGGAATATTCCAACAGGGCCTTCACCACTTGGCCTGTGTTATGTTTCTCCCAGACGGATGACCTCCAGAAGGCGTTGGCGTCAGCCCACACCTATCTACAGAGAAACCCAGAGGACCCGGTCATGACACGGCACATGAACCAATACAAAAGAGAGTTTGACTTGGAGGGCGCGCTCATTGACCATGAGGAACACCCCTATGAGGTGAGCATAAAGGAGAGGTGGGAAAAGGTACTACAAAATCCACTACAATCTGACCCCAACCTAATATCAATCCACAATACCCCGTCACTACAGATTCACTAATATTCACAATACCCCGTCACTACAGATTCACTAATATTCACATTACTCTGTCACTCAGGGTGGGGGGTTGGGATCAATTCCATGTAATTGTAAATTTCAGTGTTCTTCCAGAATTAACTCAAATGAAATTAAACTGACCCCCAACCCCTGACATCCACACGACCTTGTCACCCCCAAGGTTAGCTTCCTGAAAGCGGTCACCTTGTTCAACTCTGAGGACTTCAGCAGCAGTATCAGTCACATGGAGCAGGCCCTCAGCCAGTACCTCCAGCAGTACAGCCTGTGTCAGGCCATGTGCCACGGGGCCTGCGACGCCGACCTCCCCCAAACTAAAGACCTGTACCCCACACTGGCAGGTAGGCTACTGCTGCCTCACTAAGACCCAAAAACACTGAAGGCAGACCCGGGTAAAACCAGGGTTCCTTAGAAGAATGTGCAATATACATGTTTGATTAAAAAAAATGAAATAGTGAGAAGCTGAGTTTTTTCCAAAACAAAGTCTGGGCAAAACAAAGTTGCAATCTTAGAATCTGGAAATGGAAGAAAAGCTCTTTTTTAAAAAAAAGGGGCAATTGGTACATCGATTTTTGGACTTTTAAATGAATGATATATGCCTATTGATTCTTGAAGAATATAACTTCAAAATTCCTCATGGAGGTTATTGTCGTACCCCACCAGAATCCAACATATTAGCCTGTAACGCTCCATTGTTTGTATACAATGTCATTGAAAACAAAAAACTGTATAGCTTCAAAACGTGGTTAGACGTATCATTTTGATATCATGGTCAGTCCTTGCATCCATAGCTCGGTCTAATAAATGTGAGAGTGGTTTTTAAGTTAAGGTGCCAGAGATGGTCAGGGAGGTCAAGGTCAAAGGTTGCTTATATTTGGCAGTCAGGGCTGGCTACACAGACCCAGATTATATAAACCCATGAGTAGCCTCAATTCTGGTTGAATTAGTTATGTACCATGACTTTGAATGACTATTAGGACTAAACTCATTTTTTGCCACCTTCTTTCACAGATGCCTATGTTGACGCACTGAGATGCGAGGTGAAGTGTGAGGAAAACCTAATGCCAAATGTTGGCGGCTACTTTGTGGAGAAATTCATCGCCACTATGTATCACTACCTGCAATTTGCTTATTATAAGTGTAAGTACCAACCATAGTCATATAATGTAGATATTATCCACCATCTTACTTTGATTAACAATAATGTCAAGCCTATGTATCGGGACTAAACGAAAGAGTCCAAATAAAAAGGACAAGTTATTCTTCTCCTCTCAATACAGTAAATGATGCCCGCAGTGCGGCCCCCTGTGCGTCCAGCTACGTGCTCTTTGACCCCGAGGACAAGGTCATGAGGCAGAATATGTTATACTACCAGTCTTACAGAGAGCAGTGGGGCCTGGATGACCACAGCTTCACACCCAGAGTGGTGAGAGAATGGCTCTATTCCTCTTTTCAACTTTCCTCACATCCTCTCACCTCTTTCTTTAAACCCATTGGAAAAGGAAGTCGGAAGGGAGCGACAAAGGACCTACTATGGCTGAAAAAGAGGCGAGGAGATAGCGAGGAATCACTGTAAAGACCAATTGAAATAGACAGCCAATGCATCCTTCCTGTTAGCCTTCATTGGAGGTATATATCTGGATAAATGAAAGCAAGGTTTTCTTCTATTAAACTGCTTTCACTAATCCAGCCTTCTCAACTATGGGATTTTGCGCTTGTTTTCTTACAACCTGTAGTGCTCCTCCTAGGCTTCCCCAAAACCAAACGTGGGAGTAAATGAGTGCACACTTCGGGGAGAAACGGAATTGGACTAGTACACTTCAGAGACAGGAAGGAAATACATAGGCAGCTAGGGATTGATTTGGAATTAGGCCTTCCGCTGCTCAGTCTCCGACCTAGCACGGCCCTGTAATAGGAATCCTAGACTTGGACAATCCCCTGCTCTGTTCAAAATCACCATGGTGATCTAGGAATGCAAATGCTCAGCGCAGGCCTCCACTCTGTACATAAGCGCAGAAACACTGTTTGCCTCGACTCAGGCATTATGGGGAAAAAGACACAAATCACAAGGATGTGAAATAATTCAGTCTGCAGATACTTCCATTTTGTGTTTTGTTATACTTAACTTTTTTTTTTTTTAGGGCAGCGATTCATTGAAAAATGCAAGGAATTGAGTCTGACAAGCTTTATGAAAAGGTCAAACTCGACTTGCAGATCGTGTCCAAAGTGAACGTGAAAGAATCATTTGGCTCTGTTTCAACAGGAAGCATTGAGGTACTACAACCATACCACCTTGCTGAAACAGATGCTGGCATTTGCAGAGAACTACTTGCAGTCTGATGAGGTAGGATAATGCAGTTTAAGGTAATTAAAGGGGAACTTCAAATGAGAAGTCGTCATTTCATATGGTGCCTGTAACGCTATAACATAAGATGATTCGTTCTTTAAAATGTCTGGCACGGAGTCGTTAGGGTTGTAGGCACAACATGGCGTTTTGAATTTCCCTTTAAAAAGGTTGTCGATAACCCTTACGATTGATGACACAGACCTTGACTCACAGTATCGGTTGTGGACCTTGTTTTTACAGGACTTTTTGGGTCCAGAAGAAGCTGCCATGGAGGACTCCTCTGATGTTGAGTTTGAAGGGCTTGGAGACTATCAGGAATCAATCCTGGCTAGATGGTCACAACCCAAAGCTAAAGGGGACGTTGGTGATTCCTAAGCGTTTGTTCTTGACTAATGATGAATAAAAACAGAAAGACAATGCGTTTTCACACTTCAATTTTTATTTCTCTTCACTCTCTTCCCCAATTTCTCATCGTTAAAATGCTATCACCTGTTCCTATTAAGTCTTAAAAAACATATGAAGTCAATAATCGATATCTGTTCCAGAATTGTAATTCAAATATACAGTTGCAGGGAGGTCAAAATAAATCAATAAAAGCTCCAGAATTTGCACACATCACACATTGAAAAAAGGATAAGTCGAACTCAAGTCCTAAACAGTAAACCAAAAGTAAATAACCTCAAAGTGACGCTATTCTATATAAATGCAATACGTATCCTGGAATCACTAGGCCGGGAAGCAATGCACAGTTAATTATACACAAAATGTACACATTTTCACTGTTGGGTTCCAAGTCTGCTATTTAAAGATATTGCAGGTTATCTAAGTACACTGGTATTTGATAGGTCAGTCCAATACAAATGGTTTTATGAATACCTCTGCATATATTGTACAAATACACGTGGATTATGTTTATATGTACAGCCAATGCTATTCCACTCATACAAAGGCTGTTAAGTGCTCCACTCAGGAGGGTTGGTAAGTCTGCCAAGACTGTGTGGGGGTCAAATGAAAAACTAGAAATTAGACTAAAGAGATCAAACATTTGGATGACAGAGGGCCATTTGGCTATTATCTCTTGATTAAGGTCTACCACATCGCCTGTATTAAATCTGTCTCCACATTTCTGGTCAACCCGAAACTACCTTTTTGTCAACCCCAAAGCAGTCTTTTGATCAACTCCTAAACGGTCTATTAAATTCAAGAATTTCCGATAACACAGTGCTCAGTGTATTAATGGTCCCAAAACAACAAACTACTCATCATATTTGATCACTTACAAAATATAGTTTCGACAAAGCTCCACTAAATCTTCATAGCTAGTCTATCAAACAGCATAACGGACAGTAGCCTGAGAAAAAGGGTAATTGTGTGTCAGTGTAAAGGTAGAACGGAAATAAAAATCATTCCTCATTTATTTTCTATATCCCTATCCTGTTTACACATTACACGCTTTTAGGGATGTACGGTTACCAAGCAACACTAGTGTGAACAAGTGCCCTGAATAGGAACAGGGCAAAATATGTGAACTGGTAAGCCTATTTGTTGACATCACAATTTCCCAATTACCCATTGGCTCGACCACATACTGTATCATTTTAACTGTAAAGCCAGACTTAACCTGGAAGGCTTGGTGTGACTAGTAGGAATCTTACATAGGGGATAACTTTAATATCAACCGGCATTCTCTTATTTCTACAAAAAAAAAGAGCATATCGAGTATCCTGTTGAACTGAGAAAAGGTTCACTGGCCTCCAAGGCAGATCTTAAAGAGGCCGTGTCGGGATGAACAAGGCACACGAAAGGCCAGCAGCAAATGAGGCCAGAACCAGACATGTCAACAGTTACTCTTTCAGGCAGGAGGATCGATATTAAAAGATGCCGTCTGTTCCTAACCCGCTAGGTGTTTTCATCGACAGTGGCATTGTAAATGGTCCCCGGTTCAACTTTTAAAAAGGCTATTTTGTCATCTTACCCATGGAATGTAAAATACCTACATTAAAACAAACGACACGGTAGCCTATTAAACAACCGCGAATTTGAACAGCCAGCCTACATTAAACATATAAAATAACAAAAAGGCAAGAGGAAGATCCCGAGAACAGGCTCAGGCTTAAATTTTCATTCATCAAACTCCCCGAATTCAGTCACTGGCAACTATACAATAACATACGACAGAGACGCCTCCACAAAAACACCAACAGGCCACGGTATTAAAAAATGTTAAAAGGTCATACACATTGTTTTATACACCGGAAGTATTTACATTCAAGTCTAAAATCGAACAATTGTTTGCGATATCCTATGAGTCGAACAACAAGAGTAAATGGACTGTGATGGTAAGCTTCCTGAAATGTCCATTCTTGACTAACATTTTTGAATACACATAGAGATACAGATTAAATAAGAGTTCAAGTATACTTGATGCTACTTTAGGCTGGCAGTGTAACTTTAAACATGACCAGAACCTGTAATGGAGAGGTAGGTCTGTGTTTGGTGACACGCAGAATACACTCTGAACCTAAAACAATAGTCATTAGTTACTGAGAGGGAGGAGCGAGACAGCGGCACACGCAAGCTACCACTGTTTTTCTTACTCAAGCTCATCTGTCTTTGAAAGTAGTCAACGGATTCTAGGTGAAGGCAAATTTCACTAAAATTGGGTGTACTGTCCCTTTAATCAAAGGGCCGCTTGATTTGACTTTAAGTATTTAATTGAATGACAGTCTGTCAATGTAAATACAAATACCATTGTAATGAAGCTCAAATATATAAACTTCTTGCTTATACGGAATCTCCCATTGATGCAAGATACTGAAAAGGAGGAACGATTTGAGTCCACTCACAAACATGTGCTTTCATTTGAGCAGCTACGACTATGTCCCAGCTGTCGAAAACATCTGAGTGCCTAGAATATACATGATGTACTAAAAGCAACCATATTCAGCATACATGTATGTATTCACACTCAATCTCTATATGGATTACATATTATACAGCACAATACACATTTGACGTCTGGATGTGTATGTGCAATAGACTATTTCATCTAGCTAACCGTCTCCGTGCAAAACGTACACTTGATATCGAGACAGAGATTGCGACAAGCATTCGCCCACTCGCAAGCTTGAGCTACACATTCATACGTTTATGCATATTATGTTAGATTGGATAGCTGATTAACGCTAGATTACTGTTTGATACTGAAGACCAACATACTAGAAGAATATAAATGATGGTTATGTTGGTATGTTAATAGAAATGCCTAGCTAAGCAGAGTACGCAATTAACCCAACCATGCCGTCATGTCTAATGGAAAAAAGAGAGCTACGATAACTGTCTTTGGAGACGTATTGTATGACCTACACAGTGGACAAAACTGTTTTGTTTTCTGTTCAGGTTGTAATGACATAATTTCAACCAGTTTTGCCGCTGGGTCCCATATGTTGTTATTATTATTATTTGACCATACATCCTACATGGTTGTCGTAGGCTGTATGGTATTTGTCAGCTTGTTGAACGACCCCACGAGTAAATTGCAGAGATAGAAGCTTACGAGCAGCCCTACATAGGATATCAGATTCATCCTTCCTCCCTCGTCGCAGGAAATATTTTTTTAAAGCGCCATAGTCCAGTAGAAGTGTCTAAATGGCAGGAAAGACGAAGTCAAAATTGATATAACTTCAGTACAAGCACTTGTATGGAGAGTATACATGTCCTGGACAGCTTGGTCTAACATGCTCATAGAAAAAGAAAGCTATGGAGAGTCAATGGGGACAAACATACATTTCGGATATGACACACACAACATGGTGATAAAACACAAGTGTATCTATTTCTATGTGACACAATGTGGGGCCCTTGTCGGTCAAGGTTTCGGGGAATGTATTTCAGGTTAAACCTTTACCGAAGGCAAAAAGGTGAGACGTCTGTGGCTGGAAGATTGACAGGAAATACAGAAAATGGAAAAGGAACCGTGACAGGGAGAATTGTGAGAGTTGTAGTTGAAGAGAACGGAAGACACCTTTGGATTTCTCTCCTCAAAGTGGATAGGACACAGGGCAAGGAAGACAGGACAGCAAATGGACAGATGCTTTCACCCCCCTCCAGATCTAGAAAGAGAAAAAGAGGAGGGGAAGAGAAAGCGAGGGAGAAGGAAAAGAGTTTGAGAAGTTAAAAGCAACGGAATACACCACAGTGTAAGAAGGCCTACATGCTGTGTCAAAGAGAGGGACACTGCCCATAGGGCTACTACCAGGCGATCCATCGGCATAATGCTTGTAATTATTTGTGTGATGTACTATTGACAACCGACACTCTCACTTCAAAAATACTTGTTCAGCTTTTATTTGCCTCATCTGATTGGGTATCCAGGACAGCCAATCGAAGTCAACCATACAGAGCCAGTGTGGGCTGACACGACAGTGTGATATGTGGCTGTGGGACGCAAAAGGCAAACCGCCTATACAGATAGTGGCTGAACACTATAGACCGGTTTGCCAGACCCAGATTAAGCCTAGTCCTCAATTTAAAAAATCTCCATTGAAAGTGCATTTTAGTCCAGGACTAGGCCTTAACCTGTATCTGGTAAAACTGTCCATATGAATGGTAGTGAAGTCCATTGGGAGGAGCACAGTGAGATAGTGGTATTATATAGTATACATATGTAAGAAACTAGGGTGTGAAATGGGATTTAACAGGATAGGGTACTAGGACATGGAAAGTACATTTTTATATTGAAGTGTAATACAAAAATGAAGCAAACTTTACAAACTAGCACCCAGGATTTGGGTACTAGGATAAGAGACTAGAGATAGTGGGACTAGCCTAATTGAAGTGGGTTAGGATAGAGATAGCAGGATAGGTGCCTATGTGGATGAGGGAATATAGGATTCGGGACTAGGGTGAATGAAACATGGGAGGTCATTTGGGATGAGTTCCCATCAGACCATAGCCTGTTGGGCGGGGTCATACCTTCCTCTTCGGATGTTCCTGTATCCATGGCAACACACACACAGAGAGAGAGAGACACAGAGAGAGAGAGAGAGAGAGAGACACAGAGAGAGAGAGAGAGAGAACATTTACCTTTTGGCTATGGGTCATATTGTAGTGATATGAACACATGCAGTCCCTGCTTTGCTAGAAACTTAGCGCAAGAACAGACGGGCAAAGAATCAGGATTCTAATGACAACAGTACAGGACTGCCATAACCTACCATTTGAGAAAATCACTTGCATAGCATAGTATGCTAGCATAGCTTACAAGCATGTCGACCTTATAGCATACAATTGCATAAGCATAGCACACACATTCATTCATTGAGAAAGCAATATGAAAGCATCCAAGACAGCCATATGGAGCAGGATTGGCCACTACAGACAGGAAAATGTAGGTCAGAGGTCAAGGTAAATTAGCATTCACTGGGCATTGCATGTGTTGTAAGGTAAAGTAAGCATCCAGTGTCCACCTACAGTATGTGCAGGAATTGAGTAACGAGTGAAGCATACAGTATGCATTGAGACCTTTTGACATGCATTCATTTCGTACGATGTATAACGTAGGCATAAATGCAGGCACCTACACTGTAGCATGCATGAGCATTTTGGGTTAAAATAAGCATTCGATGGGCGCTTGCGGGAACGCGTGTCCGCTGTTAGAAGCACACAGGAATGTAAACACTCAGAGGCATTCCAGATAGAACTCTTACTTAAATCCCCATCCGGTCCCCCCTAGGACTATAGCTGCCAACAGAATTGCCCCTGCGATGGAGCCTATGATGATATTGGTGCCACTGGGACCTGCGTAGAGGGAGGGGGGGAGAGGGTGGGTTAAAAGAGGGGGAGGACCAACAACAAAAAAAGAAGACCACCCAGCAGACTTCAGAGAACCAGAAGAAAGGCCCTACACCTCTCTGAACAGTTGGAGAGAAGATGTTGTTGTTAGAGAGCCGGGAGAAAGAGATGGAGAAGAGGACAACGTGATACTTCTGCCTGTTCAACCCTTTTCTGTCTTACGTGCATGTCTCAGGACCAAACTACAAGGAAATAACTGATGCTGTTTCGAGGTGGGGAATTTCTCTCGGCAAAACACACAAACTGAACGGTGCTGCGTATTTTAATCCATTATAAACACAGGAGTATTTAGTAGTTTCACAGTGGCTTTAAAGTATTCACACTACTTGACTCTTTCAACATTTTGTTCTGTTACAGCCTGAATTAAAAATGTATTCAATTGAGTTTTTTTGTCACTGGCCAACAAACAATAATACCCCGTAATTTGGAAGTGGAATTATGTTTTTCAAAATATTTACATATTAATAAAAAAATAACAAAAAGCTGAAATATCATTCAACCCCTTTGTTATGGCAAGCCTAAACATGTTCAGGAGGAAAAATGTGCTAAACAATTCACATAATAGGTTGCATGGACTCACTGTGTGCGCAATAATAGTGTTTAACATGATTTTTAATGACTACTTCCTCTCTGTATCCCACACATACAATTATCTGTAAGCTCCATCAGCCGAGCAGTGAATTTCAAACACAGATTCAACCACAAAGACCAGGGATGTTTTCCCATGCCTCACAAATGGCATCTATTGGTAAAAAGGGTTAAAAAATAAAAAAATCAGACATTGAATATCCCTTTGAGCATATTGAAGTTATTAATTACACTTTGGATGGCGCATCAATACACCCAGTCATTTCCAAGGTACAGCCGTGCTTCCTAACTAAGTTGCCGGAGAGGAAGGAAACTGCTCAGGGATTTCACAATGTGTCCAATGGTGACTTTAAAACAGTTAAGAGTTTAATGGCTTTGATAGGAAAAAACTGAGGATGGATCAACAACATTGTACAGTCGTGGCCAAAAGTTTTGAGAATGACACAAATATTAATTTCCACAAAGTTTGCTGCTTCAATGTCTTTAGATATGTTACTATGGAATACTGAAGTATAATGACAAGCATTTCATAAGTGTCAAAGGCTTTTATTGACAATTACATGAAGTTGATGCAAAGAGTCAATATTTGCAGTGTTGACCCTTCTTTTTCAAGACCTCTGTAATCCGCCTTGACATGCTGTCAATTAACTTCTGGGCCACACTGATGGCAGCCCATTCTTGCCTAATCAATTCTTGGAGTTTGTCAGAATTTGTGGGGCTTTGTTTGTCCACCCACCTCTTGAGGATTGACCACAAGTTCTCAATGGGTTAAGGTCTGGGGAGTTTCCTGGCCATGGAGCCACAATATCAATGTTTTGTTCCCCGAGCCACTCAGTTATCACTTTTGCCTTATGGCAAGGTGCTCCATCATGCTGGCAAAGGCATTGTTCGTCACCAAACTGTTCCTGGATGGTTGGGAGAAGTTGCTCTCGGAGGATGTGTTGGTACCATTCTTTTGGTACTATTCCTGGCACTTGCTGGACTTTCTTCGGCGCCCTGAAGCTTTCTTCACAAAAGTTGAACCGCTCTCCTTGAAGTTCTTGATGATCCGATAAATGGTTGATTTAGGTGCAATCTTACTGGCAGCAATATCCTTGCCTGTGAAGCCCTTTTTGTGTAAAGCAATGATGACGGCACGTGTCTCCTTGCAGGTAACCATGGTTGACAGAGGAAGAACAATGATTCCAAGCACCACCATCCTTTTGAAGCTTCCAGTCTGTTATTCGAACTCAATCAGCATGACAGAGTGATCTCCAGTCTTGTCCTCGTCAACACTCACACCTGTGTTAACGAGAGAATCACTGACATGCTGTCAGCTGGTCCTTTTGTGGCAGGGCTGAAATTGGATTTTGGGGGGATTCAGTTCATTTGCATGGCAAAGAGGGACTTTGCAATTAATTGCAATTCATCTTATCACTCTTCATAACATTCTGGAGTATATGCAAATTGCCATCATACAAACTGAGGCAGCAGACTTTGTGAAAATTAATATTTGTGTCATTCTCAAAACTTTTGGCCACAACTGTAGTTACTCCACATTACTATTCTAAATGACATAGTGAAAAGAAGGAAGCCTGTACAAAATACAAATATTCCAACATGCCTTCTGTTTGCAACAAGGCACTAAAGTAATACTGCCAAAAATGTGGCAAAGCAATTACATTTTTGTCCTGAATACAAAGTATTATGTTTGGGGCAAATCCAATACAACACATTACTGAGTACCACTCTCCATATGATCAAGTAAAGTGGTTGCTGCATCATGTTATGGGTATGCTTGTAATTGTTAAGGACTGGGGAGTTTTTCAGGATAAAAAACAAACTGAATAGAGTTAAGGAGAGGCTAAAATCATAGAGGAAAACCTGGTTCAGTCTGCTTTACACCAGACACTGGGAAATGCATTCATCTTTCAGCAGGACCATAACCTAAACATGAGGCCAAATCTACACTGGAGTTATTTACCTAGAAGACAGTGAATGTTCCTGAGTGGCCGAGTTACAGTTTTGACATAAATCTACTTGAAAATCTATGACAAGATCTACAAATGGTTGTCTAACAATGATCAACAACCAATTTGACAGCGCATGAAGAATTTTGAAAATAATAAATGGGCAAATGTTGCACAATCCAGGTGTGGGAAGCTCTCAAAAAGAGACTTTCCCAGAAAGACTCACAGTTGTAATCGCTACCAAAAGGTGCTCCTACAAAGTATTGACTCAGGGGTGTGAATACTTAATGTATGTTAATTTGATATTTCTGAATTTAATTTTCAATAAATTTGCTAACATTTCTAACATATTTTAACTTTGTCATTATAAGGTACTGTGTGTTGATAGATGAGAAGGCAAAATAATGTAATTCATTTTGAATTCAGGCTGTAATATAAAACGTGAAATAGGTCAAGGGGTATGACTTTCTGAAGACACTGTATATCAATATTTGTGTATCGATTCTGACTCAGTTAAAGTCAGTTTGCAAGTCGGATGATTTTTGGTTTATTTTCCTTGTGCTGAAGGATGTGAGCTAAGTGGCCAGCTGGATAGCAGGTTTGGTAAGCATCCTGTCCATTTCAGGACTTTTAAATCAATATTTATGTCACAATCATATACAGACAGGCGGGTGGACCTTACATACGAGCACCGGGTTGAGACTACATGAATGCACCCGTCATCAGCTCAAGCAATCAAATAGAAATAAAATCTCATTGAGACAGTGGTAAGTGTGGCATGTAAACACCTATTACTTCATGTCTGCATAAATAATCTCCACCCAGCAAAGAGGGCTTTTAAAATGTTAGTTTCTGCATTTTATTCCATTCTTCGTGGTTCATTAAATTTGATTTTCCTTTTAGCAATTTTGAATAAAAATGTTGTCACAAATATCTATTCTGTGTCCAATGTATAGGTACTGGAGTCCAACTATACATTCATCTACTCTCTCTCAAATATACACTGCTCAAAAAAATAAAGGGAACACTTAAACAACACAATGTAACTCCAAGTCAATCACACTTCTGTGAAATCAAACTGTCCACTTAGGAAGCAACACTGATTGACAATAAATTTCACATGCTGTTGTGCAAATGGAATAGACAACAGGTGGAAATTATAGGCAATTAGCAAGACACCCCCAATAAAGGAGTGGTTCTGCAGGTGGTGACCATAGACCACTTCTCAGTTCCTATGCTTCCTGGCTGATGTTTTGGTCACTTTTGAATGCTGGCGGTGCTTTCACTCTAGTGGAAGCATGAGACGGAGTCTACAACCCACAAAAGTGGCTCAGGTAGTGCAGCTCATCCAGGATGGCACATCAATGCGAGCTGTGACAAGAAGGTTTGCTGTGACTGTCAGCGTAATGTCCAGAGCATGGAGGCGCTACCAGGAGACAGGCCAGTACATCAGGAGATGTGGAGGAGGCCGTAGGAGGGCAACAACCCAGCAGCAGGACCGCTACCTCCGCCTTTGTGCAAGGAGGAGCAGGAGGAGCACTGCCAGAGCCCTGCAAAATGACCTCCAGCAGGCCACAAATGTGCATGTGTCTGCTCAAACGGTCAGAAACAGACTCCATGAGGGTGGTATGAGGGCCCGACGTCCACAGGTGGGGGTTGTGCTTACAGCCCAACACCGTGCAGGACGTTTGGCATTTGCCAGAGAACACCAAGATTGGCAAATTCGCCACTGGCGCCCTGTGCTCTTCACAGATGAAAGCAGGTTCACACTGAGCACATGTGACAGACGTGTCTGGAGAAGCTGTGGAGAACGTTCTGCTGCCTGCAACATCCTCCAGCATGACCGGTTTGGCGGTGGGTCAGTCATGGTGTGGGGTGGCATTTCTTTGGGGGGGCCGCACAGCCCTCCATGTGCTCGTCAGAGGTAGCCTGACTGCCATTAGGTACCGAGATGAGATCCTCAGACCCCTTGTGAGACCATATGCTGGTTCGGTTGGCCCTGGGTTCCTCCTAATGCAAGACAATGCTAGACCTCATGTGACTGGAGTGTGTCAGCAGTTCCTGCAAGAGGAAGGCATTGATGCTACGGACTGGCCCGCCCGTTCCCCAAACCTGAATCCAATTGAGCACATCTGGGACATCATGTCTCGCTCCATCCACCAACAGACTGCACCACAGACTGTCTAGGAGTTGGCGGATGCTTTAGTCCAGGTCTGGGAGGAGATCCCTCAGGACACCATCCGCCACCTCATCAGGAGCATGCCCAGGCGTGTAGGGAGGTCATACAGGCATGCGGAGGCCACACACACTACTGAGCCTTATTTTGACTTGTTTTAAGGACATTACAGCCTGCAGTGTGGTTTTCCACTTTAATTTTGAGTGTGACTCCAAATCCAGACCTTCATGGGTTGATAAATTTGATTTCCATTGATCATTTTTTGTGTGATTTTGATGTCAGCACATTCAACTATGTAAAGAAAAAATGATTTAATAAGAATATTTCATTCATTCAGATCTAGGATGTGTTATTTTAGTGTTCCCATTATTTTTTTTGAGCAGTGTATAATTTTAACAACAACAATTTAAATTGCACTCACATATAACCGTCATGTTGTCAGTGACTTATTTTCTATCTAAATTATACATCAAAATGCTTGATCAAATGGGTATGTATGGAAGACGTCGAAAAGTTTGTCAAAGGGGATGGGCCCCTAGTACAATGTTCAGCTCTGATTTTACTGCCTTGTCTATCAAACTGTCCGCTTCTTGTTTCATTTGTTGAAAGTGGAATTGAAAAGGTCATTTGCAATTCCAGTCGAGCTAATTAAAATCCACTCTCAATGTCATTTGATTTCTTTATTTAATTGCTCCTCTCTTTTCAAATGTTGAGCTAACATGTTTCAATTGCCTCAGTCAGAGAAGGAAACAATGTCTTGATCCCAAAACCTCACTGGGGCTTCTAGAATTGTCCAATAAAACAAAACATGCTCATTCCAAATGTGTATCTACTGTCCTTCCCACTGTACTGCACCAATTTCATTTGTGTGTTTCATAAAGGGACTTCTGCATGATTTCACAATGCCAAAGTCCTTTTCTTGAGGTTGCCAGTGCTCGTGCTCATTTTCCAGCACTTCTCAAGGTAGTTCTCCATGTTATCCAAATTGAAAACTTTCATTGAGGCCTGCACTAGAATAATAGAACAGTCACTATTCATTTGCATTGGTAAACTGTTATTGCTAAACATCATTCTTTCAAAAAAAAGTTTTTTTCCCCCTCTGTGTTCTTCAGTAATCATAAATAAAAAAATTATAATCCCCACCTCATGGACATTGAGACATTCTCAGGGATGTTTTGAGACATAGTACACGAATGTAGGGAGGAGATAGTATACTAATGTAGGGATATAGTATACTAATGTAGGGAAATAGTATACTAATGTAGGGAGTGGCAAGGTACGAACCCTTATATTTCTCAGGGCCCTCTGGAGGGGTGGGGTCAGGGATTGGGTCATAGACGCTGCAGTCTTTCCCAGTGTAGTCCGTGTCACAAATACATCTCACCTCATTACTGCAGGTCTGGGGAGAGGGGGGTCGATAAAAAATAACAACACAATCTAACAGCATTTCAAAACCACAAGAACATGACTTCATCAACAATCAATGAATTCATTGTGTGAATTAACATGAATAGCATTATCAGAACAGTTAAGGAGTTACATATCATGAACAACAACCAATATTAGTAGTATCGATCGAGATACAAATCCTACACACACTCAACCCAAACAACTCTGAATTCAGGTTTGTGTGTTTAGTAGGGCACACCATAGCAAAATGTTTAAAGTACAGACAGTCCCTCTATTTTATTTTGCTTGGTGACTGATGAATACGACCCAGATCAACACATTGTTAATCCAAACCTCCCCAAGTGATGTCACAACATTGTCGAGCCAACTCACCCCATGGTGGGAGCAGATGCTGGATCCGGGGCAGGTGCTGAGGTTGAAGGTGGGCACGGGGAGGCAGCGGCGGTCCAGGCACATCATGTTGGGACCGCAGGGCGTCCCGTTCTCCACATAGCCCAGGTCTGAGCCATCCTCCAGCACCGCGTGGCCGCCACTGAACCAACACAGGACCAGGTGGTTAGAATGGGCCACTAACTGAACAACGCTCATCATATTGGTATGTCCAGTGCTCGACTTGGGATGAAAGAGGTGGAGGAGCTGTCTTTCTCCACGTCGGTCCATCAGACTATGCCCACCGAAATTCGCAAATTACATTTTGCTATAGAGATCTCTGATTATTCACTGTTACAGGTTCATACACCTTTTCCATGAGTTCTCCATGACCTTCAACCAAATTTGTATTACCGTTATTATAGCCTACATGTAAAAGTAAGCTTCCTTTTTTTTAACTGGCAGGCTGCAGTTGGTGTCTGATCCCACTGCTTACCAAGGCCTTCCATCTCATGATCTTGAACAAAAGCCGCTATCCTGGAGGTGCCATTGACTTGTCAAGGCATTGAAATGAACCGGGATCCCCTTCAAAGTAAGATAGAACTGCTCACTGTTTCAGGGAGAGTGCACAGCAAGTTATTTGTCAACAGTTGGTCAACCCTCTATCTATATCTTCAAATGGTCAACCCTACTATCGACAACCACATTAATCTAACTCATCTGTTGTCAGAAATTAGAGGTGCCTGAAGAGTCACATGACTGCGTAAAAGTGTGCATTTGACATCATATTGATACAAACCCTAATTTAAGAATATTTATGTATCACAGTTATATTTATACTTCAATGCAGAAAAATATTAAAACTAGCATTTTGAAATATCACCAGAAAAAGTAACTTTGCAAGCATCAATCAGTGTAGCATTTTGAAATATAAAAGTAACTTTGCAAGCAATCAGTGTACGAGAACATCATGTGAATTAACACAACTGCAAGAAATCCTTACTGTTGCAGGAGTGTAAAAATGTTTAAGCACACATACAGTAAGGTTACTCGAACAACAGTCCATCAAACCTATTTGATCACTGTGGCAGATAGCGAGGTGTCTGTTTAACACACATCCTTTCCTTCCTTACAGGATCAGTTGACCTCGCTCTTTCTCTCCTTTATCACTCTTCCTCTTCTCCCCTTCTCACTTTCACCTCAACCTCATTCCTCTGTCACTTACACTTGTTTTTGCTCTCCTCCTTTCACACTCTCTCACTTTTTCTCTCTCTCTCTCTCTCTCTCTTTCGGGCTCACCGGCAGTCCAGGTATCTGTTCTGGTGGTAGATGGTTAGGCTAGTGAGGTCCCCCTGCAGATCTCCAAACCTCGGCTTAGCAGACATGTTAGTACACAGCAGGAACCCACAGAGCACATCCCTGAGAGGGGGAGGACACAAAGATACAGAGGGAGGGAGAGAAAGAGAGCGGAAGAAGAAGAGAAAGCGAGATAGAGGGGCAGGGAGTAGAGAGTGAGTGAGAGGAGAGGAGAGGAGAGGAAGCGAGAGAGAGAGAGAGAGAGAGAAGTTTCTGCCCAGGACAATGTGTCAAACATGGCGTGTGCTTTGAGAGTGAGGTACACGGTGTACATAAGAAAGTGTGAGGTTTAAAGAGGTCTGTGGTCTCTCACTGCTTGTTGCACTGCACCCAGCCCTGGCCACTGGCGTCACGGCCACAGTTGCCCTTCTCTGTGCCCTCGGAGTTCAGCTTTTCATAGCAGAAACGGTCGGCTGAGTCTGAAACACACGCAAAAGCACACACACACATTTTGCAGCACCATGTTATTTTACTTCGCTATACTTTATTGCAGTACTTAACTGATGGCAATGTCATGGCATCATCATCATAAATGTGTGGTGTGAATTATATCATGACAACTGTGAGTATTTCAGGACCTATAATATAAATGAGTGTGGACCTATAAATTGCACTGCCATGCAATTCCTGACATATCCAGCAGAGGGCAGTAACATTAAAAGTAGAAAAGCAGCCCAAGTTGAGATTTATGTATGGAGGTGAATATTTTATTTTATTGTATTTAAAAATATATGTATAATATTCAACCTTTATTTAACTAGGCAAGTCAGTTAAGAACAAATTATTATTTTACAATGACGGCCGACACCGGCCAAACCCGGACAATGCTGGGCCAATTGTGCGCCGCCCGATGGGACTCCCAATCACGGCCGTTTGTGATACAGCCTGGATGGTAATTTCCATTGTTAGAGCGGTCAGACCAGTATATCGTCAGTATATAGATAATCTTTGTTATTACTCACTGTGGCCCCAGAGACCTCTGCACTGTCCATCTCTGGTCTTACAGCGACCTCCGAAACAACGACCCTGGGAGAGAGAGAAGAAGAGAGAGATCGAGAGAGAGTACAAGAGAGTATTATATGTATTAGAGGTACAGTATTATTTGTATATCTACAAAAAAAAGAGACAGATCCAGACAAAAATGTGGTCATTAAAGCCTTTATGTTGGATTCAGTTACCTGGCCAGCTTCACACATGTAACCATCCAGTTTGTGGACATTATGAGGACACTGCAGAAGAGGAACAACAGAGTGTATAAATTAGCCTCGTTGACATGTTCAATTGTACATAGTCAAAGTATGGTAGGCAACATCCCAGCAAGGAGCAGCCTACCACCAAGATGGCCCCCGACAGAGATGGTCGCCCTGCTTCGAGTCCTTAGGAAACTATGCCATATTGTTTTTGTTTTTTAGGTATTATTTCTTACATTGTTACCCAAGGAAATCTTAAGCCTTACTACATACAGCCGGGAATGACTATTGAATATAAGAGCAACGGCAACTTGCCAACATTACGACCAGGAATACAACTTTCCCGAAGCAGATCCTCTATTTGGACCACCACCCAGGACAATGGATCTAAATCACAGAAGCCGACCCAAAACAACAGCGCTGCAGAAGGGGAAAACGGAGTGGCGTATACTACTCGCCAATGTCCAGTCGCTTGACAACAAGGTAGACGAAATTTGAGCAAGGGTTACCTTCCAGAGAAACATCAGAGACTAACATTCTCTGTTTCAAAGAAACGTGGCTCTCTCGGGAGATGTTGTCGGAATCGGTTCAGCCAGTGGCCTTCTCCATGCATCGAGCCGACAGAGATAAACACCTCTCTGAGAAGAGGAAGGGCGCGCGTGTATGCTATATGATTAACGACTCATGGTGTTATCATAACAACATACAGGAACTCAAGTCCTTCTGCTCACCCAACCTAGAATTCCTTACAATCAAATGCCGGCTATATTACCTACCTTCTTGTCAGTTATCGTCACAGCTCTGTACATTCCCCCTCAAGCAGACACCAAGACGGCCATCCGGTAACTTCACTGGACTCTATGTAAACTGGAAACCATATATCCTGAGGCTGCATTTATTGTAGCTGGGGATTTTAACAAAGCAAATTTAAGAACAAGGCTACCTAAATTATATCAGCATATTGATTGCAGTACTCACGGGGGTAATACACTCGATCACTGCTCCTTTAACTTCCGCGATGCATACAGAGCCCTCCCCTGCCCTCGGGCAAATCCGACCACGACGCCATCTTACCGGCCACCCTAAACCCACTTCAGTTTGCATACCCCCCCCAACAGGTCCACAGACAATGCAATCGGCATCACACTGCACACTGTCCTATCCCATCTGGACAAGAGGAATACCTTTGTAAGAATGCTGTTCATTGACTACAGCTCAGCATTCAACACCATAGTACTCTCCAAGCTCATCATCAAGCTGGAGGCCCTGAGTCTCAACCACACCCTGTGCTATTGGGTCCTGGACTTTGACTGACTGCCCCCAGGTGGTTAAGGTAGGCATCTCCACTTCGCTGACCCTCAACACTGGGGCCCCACAAGGGTGCGTGCTCAGCCCCCTCCTGTAGTCCCTGTTCACCCACGACTGCGTGGCCATGCCCGCCTCCAACTCAATCATCAAGTTTGCAGACGACAACAGTAGTGGGCTTGATTGCCAACAACAATGAGACCGCCTACAGGGAGGAGGTGAGGGCACTCGGAGTGTGGTGTCAGGAAAAAAACCTCTCACTCAACGTCAACAAAACAAAGGAGATGATCGTGGACTTCAGGAAACAGCAGAGGGAGCACCCTCCTATCCACATCGAAGGGACAGCAGTGGAGAAGGTGGAATGTTTTAAGTTCCTCGGCATACACATCACAGACAAACTGAAATGGTCCACCCACATAGACTCAAGGCTCTACAGAGGGTGGTGCGGTCTGCACAATGCATCACCGGGGGGAACCTACCTGCCATCCAGGACACCTAAAGCACCCGATGTCACAGGAAGGCCAAAAAGATCATCAAGGACAACAACCACCCGAGCCACTGCCTGTTCACACCGATACCATCCAGAAGGCGAGGTCAGTACAGTTGCATCAAAGCCTGAACCAAGAGACTGAAAAACAGCTTCTATCTCAAGGCCATCAGACTGTTAACAGCAATCACTAACTCAGAGGCTGCTGCCTACATTGACACCCAATCACTGGCCACTTTAATAAATGGATCACTAGTCACTTTGAACAATACCACATTAAATAATGCCACTTTAATAATGTTTCCATCTTACATTACTCATATCATATGTATATACTGTATATTATACCATCCATCGCTCATCCATATACAGTGGGGCAAAAAAGTATTTAGTCAGCCACCAATTGTGCAAGTTCTCCCATTTAAAAAGATGAGAGAGGCCTGTAATTTTCATCATAGGTACACTTCAACTATGACAGACAAAATTAGAAAACAAAGGTTTTCACAAACTGTTGCTGGTATTTTGGCCCATTCCTCCATGCAGATCTCCTCTAGAGCAGTGATGTTTTGGGGCTGTTGCTGGGCAACACAGACTTTCAACTCCCTCCAAAGATTTTCTATGGGGTTGAGATCTGGAGACTGGCTAGGCCACTCTAGGACCTTGAAATGTTTCTTACAAAGCCACTCCTTCGTTGCCCGGGCGGTGTGTTTGGGATCATTGTCATGCTGAAAGACCCAGCCACGTTTCATCTTCAATGCCCTTGCTGATGGAAGGAGGTTTTCACTCAAAATCTCACGATACATGGCCCCATTCATTCTTTCCTTTACACGGATCAGTCGTCCTGGTCTCTTTGCAGAAAAACAGCCCCAATGCATGATGTTTCCCCCCCCATGCTTCACAGTAGGTATGGTGTTCTTTGGATGCAACTCAGTATTCTTTGTCCTCCAAACACGACGAGTTGAGTTTTTACCAAAAAGTTATATTTTGGTTTCATCTGACCATATGACATTCTCCCAATCTTCTTCTGGATCATCCAAATGCTCTCTAGCAAACTTCAGACGGGCCTGGACATGTACTGGCTTAAGCAGGGGGACACGTCTGGCACTGCAGGATTTGAGTCCCTGGCGGCGTAGTGTGTTACTGATGGTAGGCTTTGTTACTTTGGTCCCAGCTCTCTGCAGGTCATTCACTAGGTCCCCCTGTGTAGTTCTGGGATTTTTGCTCACAGTTCTCGTGATCATTTTGACCCCACGGGGTGAAATCTTGCGTGGAGCCCCAGATCGAGGGAGATTATCAGTGGTCTTGTATGTCTTCCATTTCCTAATAATTGCTCCCACAGTTGATTTCTTCAAACCAAGCTGCTTACCTATTGCAGATTCAGTCTTCCCAGCCTGGTGCAGGTCTACACTTTTGTTTCTGGTGTCCTTTGACAGCTTGGCCATAGTGGAGTTTGGAGTGTGACTGTTTGAGGTTGTGGACAGGTGTCTTTTATACTGATAACGAGTTCAAACAGGTGCCATTAATACAGCTAACGAGTAGAGGACAGAGGAGCCTCTTAAAGAAGAAGTTACAGGTCTGTGAGAGCCAGAAATCTTGCTTGTTTGTAGGTGACCAAATACTTATTTTCCACCATAATTTGCAAATAAATTAATTAAAAATCCTTCAATGTGATTTTCTGGATTTTTTCCCTCATTTTGTCTGTCATAGTTGAAGTGTACCTATGATGAAAATTACAGGCCTCTCTCATCTTTTTAAGTGGGAGAACTTGCACAATTGGTGGCTGACTAAATACTTTTTTGTCCCACTGTATTTATATGTACACATTCTCATTCATCCCTTTAGATTTGTGTGCATTAGGTAGTTGTTACGGTATTGTTAGATTACTTGTTAGACATTACTGCACTGTCGGCAACTATAAGCATTTCGCTACACTAGCATTAACATCTGCTAACCATGTGTATGTGACCAATACCATTTGATTTGACAAGGATATACATGCACATCTAGTAAGAACAAAAGTTCCCACACTAAGAGCTTACTTTTTTTAGGGGTTATTGCAAAACGTAAAACTTTGCAACCAAGCAGTGTGTGGGATTGTACAGTATATTCACGTTGGCTTTGCGCTGCGAGTAAAATAGTAGTGTACAAAATGAGGGTATCCTGAACACTGACTTAGCATATTAGCTGTCTCACCTGGCTGGAGTCTCCGGGACACGTCTCCGGGACGTCACAGTCGTTGGTCACTTCGCGACACGTCACCCCCCTGAGCTCGTACTGTCACACAAAGTCATCACTATTTTCACAGCACCGATTTGATTGTATAGGCGACGGTAATTGTACATGAAAACTACAACTGCATAGAATAACGTAAAACTTCAGTCAGAAATGCCAATCAAACTGTGGCTGATATCAGTTAAAGTTTAAAAAAAATATATAATAATAATAATAATAATAGTAATAATAATAATAATAATAATAATAATAATAGGAAAATGTATAGTTGCAACAAGTTAACAAGACAATCATCCTAGTGGTGGACACATGTACAAGTGTAATGCTGGTGTATTTAAGAGTAAGTACTCACCCTGCAACCTCTACAGCAGAGGCCAGTGCTGCACATGGCGTCGTGGGTCAAGGTGCACTTCTTACAGCAGGCTCCTCCGCTCCGCGCACACTCCTGCAACCATACCACACACTCTTGTAGCAACACACAATACTAAACGCAGAGGCTAAAGGCGTCGCCATGCTTCCCATTCAAAACAGTTCGGAACAGTTTGTGCATATATTATGATGATAAAAAAAAAAAAAATGGCTTCAGCAATGGTTTTTCAGGCTGTTCATGTACACAAAAAAATAATTGAATTTCGGTCACAGACGTCTATGCCCCTTTGTTGGTCATTGGTCAACAGTAGGGATTCTTTAATGAAGTGTGATGTAATTCTACGATAGACGACTTGGTTTCATGCACACATTTTTTCACTTGAGATATACTGCACCAAACACCTTAGTTGGATGTAAAATTGCACGACTAAGATCTCCTCAGAAAAACTACAAAACGAATGACAGATTTCTTGAGTTATCTTAGATTATTTCTGACTATTTTGAGGAAGTGTATACTGGCTTCGGCCCCCCCCATTTTCGAACTTGTCTCATCGCTGCAACTCCCTGACAGGCTCGGGAGTCGAAGGTCGCGTCATGCGTCTTCCGAAAAATTACCCGCCTCTTAACACTCGCCCGCTTAACCCGGAAGCCAGCCGCACCAATGTGTCGGAGGAAACACTGTTCACCTGACGACCACAGTCAGTCAGCCTGCAGGCGGGAGGCCCAAGCGAAGGTCTTTTAAGGGAGTACGCAAACACGCTAGTTCGGTTTAACCGATTTCGGCTAGGCGCCACCCGACCCGAAGCATTCAGAAGGGTTTTTATTGTAGGACTCACCACATGGGATCCACAATCACACTCCTCCCCCACCTCCACAAAGCCATTGCCACACTCTGGAGAGTCCAGCAGCTACAAGGAACACAACAGGGGGGACAAGAGTCAACACGAGAAACAAAAACAAGGCCTTTGTTTGAATGTTTTCTGGCATTCCCCAGAATGGAACTTCCTCCACCACCACCTTCCCTGCACCATTTCCAACCAACCGCAGCCAGAGCTTACCTTGCTGGGCTTATTGAAGAGGCAGCTGCCCCCACCCTGCTGGAGAAAGCGAAGGTACTCATCCACACTGCAGCGTGAGAACTTCCTAGGAAGATAGTAGCCGGTGTCCTCCATGATGCAGCCCAGCCATGGGTCGGGACACCTGCAGTCCCCTATAGGGCCAGAGAATCAAGGACATGTCACATGACTGGGGACAAGACCAGGGTCTTCTTACTTGCTGTTACACACTTTGCGACAACTGTTGATGTAAAAGAAAGGGCTTAATAACTAACATTTGATTGAATTTGAAAAGAAGCTGCTATGCTGTTTACATTGCGCCAGGTTGAGTTGCGTCCTATTTTCTGTGACAGTGTGTACAGAAGTTATTGAAGTGGATGAATGCAGGTCTTACCAGCCGTAGGGCGCTCCTTGTTCCACATCATGCCAATGTTCTGCCCCAGGCTCTGACACAACGTGATGGCCATGGGACCCACGTTGCCGTACTAAAACACACACATGCAAGACAAGTGAGAAAACGCACACACAAGCAGTATATTTAGCTTCTTCCAAACAGGCGGTTTTGTACTTGTCTTGTACTCCGAATTGGAATAGCCCTGCCCTAATAGGCTTCTTTTGTGGAGTTGGGTGAGTCAATGAGTGTAAAAACAAAAAAAGGCCTGACCTCGTTGACTCCTCCTCCCCGTGTGAGGGAACAGATACCCCCAATGTAGGCTGTGCCACTGCGGCTACTCTGGAAGGTCCTCCCCCTACAGGACACACAGGGATTAGCAGGAGCTATCATCAAGTTTTAATGTACGGTGCACAAGAACAGTGAAATGCCTTTGCCAGCTCTAAACCCAATAACACAGTAATGATTAGCAATGTAGTACTAAAAATAACATAAGGTAGAAGAAAAACACACAAGAAATAAAAATAACAAATAAGAAGAACATAAGTAACAATCTATATACAGGATCAGTCCCAATACCATATTTACAATGTGCAGGGGATACTGTATAGGTGTACATGTCACATGTACTAAGACGGGTGTAATAACATCAGTGGTGGAAAAAGTACTCAATTGTCATACTTGAGTAGAAGTAAAGATGCCTTAACAGAAAATGACTCAAGTAAATGTTACCCAGTAAAATACTACTTGAGTAAAAGTATCTGGTTTAAAAATGTCCTTAAGTACAGTGGTAGAAAAAGTACTAAATTGTCATACTTGAGAAAGAGTACAAAGTTAAAAGTAAATGCTATACATCAAATTCCTTATATTAAGCAAACTAGATGGCACTATTTTCAAGTTATTTTTCATTACGGACAGTAAAGGGGCACACTCCAACACTCCGGCATAATTTACAAACGCAGTAGTTGTGTTTTGTGAGTCCGCCAGATCAGAGGCAGTAGGGATGACAAAGCGTTATATTGATAGGTGCCAAAATTATGTCCTGTTAAATGTAATCAATACTTTTGTGTGTCAGGGAAAATGTAAGGAGTAAAAAGTACATTATTTTCTTCAGGAATAAAAGTAAAAGTTGTCAAAAATATAAATAGTCAAGTAAAGTAAAGTACAGATACCCCAAAACACTACTTGAGTAGTACTTAAAAGTATTTTTACTTAAGTACTTTACACCACTGAATAACATGCTTATAACAGTTGCTTTGGACATTCCCCCTGTCCACTTACGTCAGGCAGTATCAATCAAGCACCGAATTTAATAGAAGTCTAGAATGGACATTGGTATTCCGGCAATATGACTATTGTGTGTATTATATTGTGTCTGTATGGTTTCAAGTGTTATGAGGGGAGAACCCACGAGAAGAGGTGTGTGGCATCGCTGTGCTCTTTGATGCTCTCCTTCCTGTACTTCATAAAGTCCCTCAGGGTCAGCAAGGGGTCATTGCCCACGGACACCATATTCTGGGATGACCACGTCTCCATGGCGACCAGCACGATCCGCGTGTTGAGCTGGTCCTTGTAGATCTGAGGTCAAAGAGTCACGATGACAATGAGCAACTAAGTCAACCATTGCCAGAACAACTATTCATGTAATCTTGGCACCCAGAACTAAATCAGCTACTCGGTTTTGGTCAACATTTGAATGTTAAGGCTGCCATGAGAGATTACTACACATGATTTACTTCACTAACACTATGATGTAATGAACAGTAGTTCATTTGAAAGAAATTTGTCAACTACACAATTTTAACTGATTATGATGTACATTAGATAGATGATCAACACAACTGATACAAACCTGACGTTCAATACGGACAGTAACATCTTAGAGTAAACAAGGAAACATAAAAATGGAAAAGTGGATATGGAGTGTGTGTGTGTGTGTGTTAGCGGTTGACACGGGACTGCCATTTTTTTCCTGTACTGTCCTGATCCAACAACAATTCTATAACCCTGACATGTCCTCCTAAAAAAAAGTATGTTTAAAATTATTCCTGTACTGCCCGTTCCTTTGAGGACTGTCGATCCTGTCCCAAACTTGACATTAGGATTTCATTCCCATTCCTGAGGAAGTCCTGCAGAACCTGCATGAACCCGAGGTAATGTCAACCTCTAGTGTGTGTGTCTGCATGTGTGCAGAGACAGACGGCTCTCACCGCGTCTGCCATATTGACGACCGCTTTGGCAAAGTTCCTCGTCTGCGACGACGACCGACGCAGCTGCACAAACTACAGCACAGGGCAGAGGGAAGGACCAAGAGCAGAGGGTGGGTGGGGAGGGGAGAAACAGAGATATCCATATTGACCAATTACAATAAATAAACAAACAAAACCTCAAATATTTGATTACGTAGGACAGTGATCCTTATCCCTGCTCGTGGGTAGTGTCGTGGAAATATTGAATCAAATATTTCTCAGATACCAGAGATTGTGAATTCAAATAGAGTTTATTACAAAAAGTAGCAAAGCCGAGCAACTCCATGGAAAAACTGACTCTCCATTCTTAGTACTTTGCTTTAATACAGTCTTACCCTTACATAACATAGTCACCCCACTTCTATGTAAGTGATTGATACCTTCTAGCCTTGGCCACCATAATCTTGCGTCCTTTCTTATTGGCACAGACATTAGGGCATACCTTTGAAGTCGGAAGTTTACATACACCTTAGCCAAATGCATTTAAACTCAAGTTTTTCACAATCTAATCCTAGGAAACATTCCCTGTCTTAGGTCAGTTAGGATCACCTCTTTATTTTAAGAATGTGAAAATGTCAGAATAATAGTTGAGAGAATTATTTATTTCAGCTTTTATTTTTTTCATCACATTCCCAGTGGGTCAGAAATTTACATACACTCAATTAGTATTTGGTAGCATTATCTTTAAATTGTTTAACTTGGGTCAAACGTTTCAGGTAGCCTTCCACAAGTTTCCCACAATAAGTTGGGTGAATTTTGGCCCATTCCTCCTGACAGAGCTGGTGTAACTGAGTCAGGTTTGTAGGCCTCCTTGCTTGCACACACTTTTTCAGTTCTGCCCACACATTTTCTATAGGATTGAGGTCAGGGCTTTGTGATGGCCACTCCAATACCTTGACTTTGTTGTCCTTAAGCCATTTTGCCACAACTTTGGAAGTATGCTTGTGGTCGTTTGTCCATTTGGAAGACCCATTTGCAACCAAGCTTTAACTTCCTGACTGATGTCTTGAGATGTTGCTTCAATATATCCACATAATTTTCCTCCCTCATGATGCCATCTACAACATGATGCTGCCACCCCCATGCTTCACAGTTGGGATGGTGTTCTTCGGCTTGCAAGCCTCCCCCTTTTCTTCCAAACATAATGATGGTCATTATGGCCAAACAGTTCTATTTTTGTTTCATCAGACCAGTGGACATTTCTCCAAAAAGTACGATCTTTGTCCCCATGTGCAGTTGCAAACCGTAGTCTGGCTTTTTTTAATGGGGGTTTTGGAGCAGTGGCTTCTTCCTTGCTGAGCGGCCTTTCAGGTTATGTCAATATAGGACTCGTTTTACTGTGGATATAGATACTTTTGTACCTGTTTCCGCTAGTATCTTCACAAGGTCCTTTGCTGTTGTTCTGGGATTGATAAGCACTTTTCGCACCAAAGTACGTTCATCTCTAGGAGACAGAACGCGTTTCCTTCCTGAGCGATATGAAGGCTGTGTGGTCCCATGGTGTTTATACTTCCGTACTATTGTTTGTACAGATGAACGTGGTACCTTCAGGCGTTTGGAAATTGCTCCCAAGGATGAACCAGACTTGGGAGGGCTACAATTATTTTTCTGAGGTCTTGGCTGATTTCTTTTGATTTTCCCATGATGTCAAGCAAAGAGGCACTGAGTTTGAAGGTAGGCCTTGAAATGCATACACAGGTACACCTCCAATTGACTCAAATTATGTCAATTAGCCTATCAGAAGCTTCTAATGCCATGACATAATTTTTCAAGCTGTTTACAGGCACAGTCAACTTAGTGTATGTAAACTTCTGACCCACTGGAATTGTGATACAGTGAATTATAAGGGAAATAATCTGTCTGTAAACAATTGTTGGAAAAATTACTTGTGTCATGCACAAAGTAGATATCCTAACTGACTTGCCAAAACTATAGTTTGTTAACAAGAAATGTGTGCAGTGGTTGAAAAACAAGTTTTAATGACTCCAACCTAAGTGTATGTAAACTTCCGACTTAAACTGTAGATTCTATTGGTGGCGTGACACACAGACATGCACACTCCTACTGCAGGTCTAATAGTGCCTATAACTGATTAGCTAATGTTCCTGCTGTTGTCTATGTACGATGAACCCATGAGCATGTCCAGTAGCCTTCAGAAGATCAGATATGGCCCAGACCAGTCACGTCTTGTTGGTCTACCTTCCCTCATCCACATGGATTCTGCTTACGTTCTGTTTTTTACATGTCTAATGGCTAACTCGATGTCGATCCAGCTTTGTACACTCACATGGGCTCAGCCTTCATTGTGCTAACATGTCTAATTTTTTAATTTATATCGATTCTTCTTTCTATTTCAAATAGAGAACCGTATAGGTAGTGAAAAATCACCAGATGGCTGGGAATTCTCTAACAATAGCCGCTACAGGTTTTTTGCTCAACAGTGACACACCTGATTCAGATCATCATCAGTTGAATCAGGTGTGATAAAAAAAAACTGCAGTTGTGCTGCTCTCCAGGAGCTGCTGATCACTGATGTAGGGCTTGTCAGTGCACTCTATGACAACATGAACCGAGTAAGTTGTGGCCATTCAATTAACTTTTCGATTTCCAATAAAAATAGAATGATGTACATTGCCTTCAGAAAGTATTCACATCCCCCTCGACTTTTTCCACATTTTGCTGTGTTACAAAGTGGGATTAAAATTGATTTCATTGTCATTTTTTTGGTCAATGATAAACACACACAATACTGTGTCAAAGTGGAAGAAACATACTAACATTTGTAAAAATGTATGGAAAATAAAACACCCTAAGTCAGTTGGCAGCAATTACAGCTGTGAGTCTTTCTGGGTAAGTCTCTAAGAGATTTCCACACATGGATTGTGCAACATTTGCCCATTACTCTTTTCAACATTTTTCAAGCTCTGTCAAATTGGTTGGTGATCAATACTAGACAACCATTTTCAGGTTTTGCCATAGATTTTAAATCAAATTTTAGTCAAAACTGTAACCAGGCCACTCAGAAACATTCACTGTCTTCTTGGTAACAAACTCCAGTGTAGATTTGGTCTTGTGTTTTAGGTTTTCTGTCCTGCTGAAAAGGTGAATTCTTCTCCCAGTGTTTGGTGAAAAGCAGACAACTAGGTTTTCCGCTCAGATTTTTCCTGTGCTTAGCTCCAATCCGTTCATTTTTTTATATCCTGAAAAACGCCCCAGTCCTTAACGATTAGCATCCCATAACATGATGCAACCACCACTACCACTTGGGGCGACAGGGTAGCCTAGTGGTTAGAGCGTTTGACTAGTAACCACTTTGTATTCAGGCCAAAAAGTGAACTGCTTTGTAATTTTTTTTGGCAGTATTACTTTAGTGCCTTGTTGCATGTTTTGGAATATTTTTATTCTGTACAGGCTTCCTTCTTTTTACTATGTCACTTAGGATAGTACTGTGAAGTAACTACAAAGATGATCCATCTTCAGTTTCCTCCCATCACAGCCATTAAAGTCTGTAACAGTTTTAAAGTCACCATTGGCCTCATGGTGAAATCCCTGAGCAGTTTCCTTCCTCTCCGGCAACCGAGTTAGAAAGGACGCCTGTATCTTTGTAGTGACTGGGTGTATTGATACACCTTCCAAGGTGTAATTAATAACTTCACCATGCTCAAAGTGATATTCAATGTCTGTTTTTTGTTTTTTTACCCACCTATCAAAAAATACATGTTAAACACTATTATTGTACACGAGTGAGTCTATGCAAGTTATTCTGTGACTTTTCAGCACATTTTTACTCCTTATCTTATTTAGAATTGCCATAAGAAAGGAGTTGAATACTTATTGACTCAAAACATTTCAGCTTTAAAAAAAAACAACATATTTTCACTTTAACATTATGGGGTATTGTTTGTAGATCAGTGAAACAATCTCAATTTGATCCATTTTAAATTCAGTCTGGTGTGAAAACATTCTGAAGGTACTCTTTATGCCTAGCCCACTGTTCATTCTGAATGTATTCAGACCCTTTTTTCACATTTTAGCCTTATTCTAAAACGTATTAAATAGTTTTTTCCCCACCTTCAATCTACACACAATACCATATAAATTAGGTATTTCTGTTTTTTACTTTTAATACATTTGCTAACATTTCTAAAAACCTGTTATTGCTTTGTCATTATGGGGTATTGTGTGTAGATTGATGAGGATTTCTTTCTTTTTTTAATCCTTCCTGTAATGTAACAAAATGTGGAAAAAGTCAAGGGGTCTGAATACTTTCCAAAGGCACTGTATGTCGACGTGAACGTACCAGGTCATGATCGTTCACCACCATCAGCTCGATGTACTTGGTCTCAGTCTGGACTGTGCGTTGACCTCGTCTGACCTGTGGGGTGGGGGGGCAAGAGAAAGCGCTGCTTCACTTCAGTCTGGTACAACTTAAATGGCACACTATGGGCCCTGGGGCCCGGTTTCCCAATAGCGATGGAACTTATGAGGCATATGAGTGTTTTAACGAAGCATCTTTCCTACAACGGCCGAAGATGTAAAACGCCACGCAGAGAGAACCGTCTTCAAGTGCGTTGTTGGAGCATTTGTCAATACTGATAGGATCGAAAGAAAGGGAAGCGCTGCTCTTGGATCAGCTTTCTCTATTCAAAACGTACCTTAACACTATAATTATTTCACAACACTGACAAAAGTTCAGCTTCTAGAGAGATATTACAACCTATGATATTACCAACAATTTGGGACATCATTGCGCACGTTAGACTACACATCATGAAATATGTTGAGACACATCACAGACAGCAGCCTCCAAAGTAGCTAAATAGAACAAATCAAAGTGTTTTTGTCACGTGCGCCGAATACAACAGGTGTAGTAGACCTTACAGTGAAATGCTTACATACAGGCTCTAACCAATAGTGTGAATAAAAAGGTGTGTGTGTGTGTGTGTAGGTAGGGAAAGAAAGAAATAAAACAACATGAAAAAGATATTTGAAAATAACAGTGGCAAGGCTATATACAGACACCGGTTAGTCAGGCTTATTGAGGTAGTATGTACATGTAGGTATGGTTAAAGTGACTATGCATATATGATGAACATAGAGTAGCAGTAGCGTAAAAAGAGGGGTTGGCGGGTGGTGGGACACAATGCAGATGGCCCGCTTAGACAATGTGGGGGAGCACTGGTTGGTCGGGCCAATTGAGGTAGTATGTACATGAATGTATAGTTAAAAGTGACTATGCATATATGATAAACAGAGAGTAGCAGCAGTGTAAAAGAGGGGTTGGGGGGGGAACACAATGCAAATAGTCTGGGTAATAATTTGGTTGCCTGTTCAGGAGTCTTATGGCTTGGGGGTATAAACTGTTGAGAAGTCTTTTTGTCCTAGACTTGGCACTCCGGTACCATTTGCCATGTGGTAGTAGAGAGAACAGTCTATGACTGAGGTGGCTGGGGTCTTTGACAATTTTTGGGCCTTCCTCTGACACCGCCTGGTGTAGAGGTCCTGGATGGCAGGCAGCTTTGCCCCAGTGATGTACTGGGCCGTACACATTACCCTCTGAAGGGCCTTGCGGTCGGAGGCCGAGCAATTGCCGTACCAGGCAGTGATGCAACCGGTCAGGATGCTCTCAATGTTGCAGCTGTGGAACCTTTTGAGGATCTCAGGACCCATGCCAAATCTTTTTCGTTTTCTGAGGGGGAATAGGCTTTGTCATGCCCTCGTCACAACTGTCTTGGTGTGTTTGGACCATTCTAGTTTGTTGTTGATGTGGACACCAAGGAACTTGAAGCTCTCAACCTGCTCCACTACAGCCCGGTCGATGAGAATGGGGGGGTGTTCGGTGCTCCTTTTCCTGTAGTCCACAATCATCTCCTTAGTCTTGGTTACGTTGAGGGATAGGTTGTTATTCTGGCACCACCCGGCCAGGTCTCTGACCTCCTCCCTATAGGCTGTCTCGTCGTTGTCGGTGAACAGGCCTACCACTGTTGTGTCGTCTGCAAACTTAATGATGGTCTTGAAGTCGTGCCTGACCATGCAATCGTGGGTGAACAGGGAGTACAGGAGGGAACTGAGCACGCACCCCTGGGGAGCTACAGTGTTGAGGATCAGCGTGGCAGATGTGTTGTTACCTACCCTTACCACCTGGGGGCGGCCCGTCAGGAAGTCCAGGATCCAGTTGCAGAGGGAGGTGTTTAGTCCCAGGTTCCTTAGCTTAGTGATGAGCTTTGAGGGTACTATGGTGTTGAACGCTGAGCTGTAGTCAATGAATAACATTCTCACGTAGGTGTTCCTTTTGTCCAGGTGGGAAAGGGCAGTGTGGAGTGCAATAGAGATTACATCATCTGTGGATCTGTTTGGGCGGTATGCAAATTGGAGTGGGTCTAGGGTTTCTGGGATAATGGTGTTGGTTTGAACGGACGTGAGTGCTACGGGTCTGTAGTCATTTAGTCAGGTTGCCTTTGTGTTCTTGGGAACAGGGGCTATGGTGGTCTGCTTGAAACATGTTGGTATTACAGACTCAATCAGGGACATGTTGAAAATGTCAGTGAAGACACCTGCCAGTTGGTCAGCACATGCCCGGAGCACACGTCCTGGTAATCAGTCTGGCCCCATAGCCTTGTGTATGTTGACCTGTTTAAAGGTCTTACGTCGGCTACGGAGAGCGTGATCACACAGTCGTCCGGAACAGCTGATGCTCTCATGCATGCCTCAGTGTTACTTGCCTCGAAGCGAGCATAGAAGTGATTTAGCTTGTCTGGTAGGCTCGTGTCACTGGGCAGCTCACGGCTGTGCTTCCCTTTGTAGTCTGTAATAGTTTGCAAGCCCATAAGACGAGCGTCGGAGCCGGTGTAGTATGATACAATCTTAGCCCTGTATTGACGCTTTGCCTGTTTGATGGTTCGTCGCAGGGCATAGTGGGATTTCTTGTAAGCTTCCGGGTTAGAGTCCCGCACTCTTAAAGCGGCAGCTCTACCCTTTAATTCAGTGCAAATGTTGCCTGTAATCCATGGCTTCTGGTTGGGGTATGTACATACAGTCACTGTGGGGGCGACGTCCTTGATGCACTTATTGATTATAAGTGAAGCCAGTGACTGATGTGGTGTATTCCTCAATGTCATCGGAAGAATCCAGGAACATGTTCCAGTCTGTGATAACAAAACAGTCCTGTAGTTTAGCATCTGCTTCATTTGACCACTTTTTTTATAGACAGTCACTGGTGCTTCCTGCTTTAATTTTTGCTTGTAAGCAGGAATCAGGAGGATAGAGTTGGGGTAGGATTTACCAAATGGAGGGCGAGGGAGAGCTTTGTACGTGTCTCTGTGTGTGGAGTACAGATGATCTAGAATTTTTTTTCCCCTCTAGTTGCACATTTAACATGTTGATAGAGATTTGGTAGAACTGATTTAAGTTTCCCTGCATTAAAGTCTCCGGCCACTAGGAGCGCCGCCTCTGGGTGAGGGGTTTCCTGTTTGCTTTTTTCCTTATACAGTTGACAGTGTGGTCTTAGTGCCAGCATCTGTTTGTGGTGGTAAATAAACAGCCACGGAAAGTATAGCTGAGAACTCTCTATAGGCAAGTAGTGTGGACTGCAATTTATCACAATATACTCTACTTCAAGCGAGCAAAATCTAGAGACTTCCTCAGATTTCGTGCACCAGCTGTTGTTTACAAATATGCACAGACCGACCCCTCGTCTTACCGGAGTGTGCTGTTCTATCCTGCCGGTGCAGCATATATACCGCTAGCTGAATACCCATGTCGCCATTCAGCCACGATTCCGTGAAAAAGTATTTGATGTCCCGTTGGTAGGATATTCGTGATCGTACCTTGTCTAATTCATTGTCCAATGATTGCACGTTGGCGAGTAATATTGACGGTAAACGACAGCTTTCCTACGCCACCTTCTGCGGGTCCTGACGAGGCATCCGGCTCGTCGTCCTCTGTACCTGCGTCGCTTCCTCTTGCGAATAACTGGCATGTCGGCCCTGCCGGGTGTTTGGAGAACATCATGCTGTTGTTTGTTGTTGAAAAAATATTTGATACTTAATTATATATTTATACTTCATTGCAGTCATCGTGGTTTTCATTGGGAGCATCTTTTTATACGTCAACTGCAAAGACAATGGCAACGTTGCATTTTGTAGTCAGCGTCGTTCTGAAGCCGTCGGCGGTCACAGAGAGACCGACAATCCAAGTGATCTCCCCGGTGTGAAGTGACACGGGAGGGGGGAAAAAAACAGCGTCTGGCGACGCACTTAGCTGTTCTTGCGAGTGGTCTGAGGCAGGCATTAGATGATGAGTGTTTTCAAGTTCAACGTTAACAAGATGGTCTCGGGATTTAACCATGCTCCTACGAAGTTTCTAAAGATGGACCTAGCCTTAACATTCTTTTCGGAAACCGGGCCCTGGTCACTGTATATGGAATAAAGTACCATTTCAGATGCAACCGTATTCACCTCAGTTGAGAACACATACCCTTACTAACCATACTGGAATGCACTGCAGCTACTGCAGATGAAACTCTATAGCCCAAGTTCTTGTCCTTGAGAAGGGCAGCCACACTTTGACTTCAGCCTCGATTCATCTGCTATTAAATCGCTGTGTCTGAAAGTGATATAACGGTGGCTGGCTCTGGTTACTCAGGCATTCTACTCTTGCTACACATCAGCCAATACGCAAGGGATATTTGTGAGCACATAAAGATAATAAATTGATTGTGTTCCGTGTGAGATTAAATGTGTTGCATTGTAAAACATTGACTGTATTGTTTCATTGTGTCGTGTTACATTATTGGCTTGTTCTCAGTTTTAGTTAGTGTCTCTGCAAGCAGTGTGTATTTGGCAACACTGTAGCTTTGTGTGTGTGGCAACCGTGGGTGTTTACAGGTGTGTGTGTGTGTGTGTGTGTGTGTATATATGTGTTCGCACATGCATGAGTGTATGTGTGTGCCAGCTTATCAGGACATCAGTTCCTCACCTGTCTCTTTGAACGGCTCAACCCTTCCTCTGTGAAGATGGGCTCCTCCGGCTCCGACAAGATACCATCATCACCAGCAGGGTCACTGTCATTTACAGAGTTCCCTTCAGTGTCACTGCTGTTCAATGAGCAACCTGTGAAGGAGGGGAAAAAGAGAAAGGGAGGGGGGAAATGGGTAGGAGTGCAGAAGAGGAGAGAGAAGAGGATGAGAGGAGAGAGAACAGGGTAGGAGGGAGAAGAGGTGATATGAGCAGTGCACACCCACCAGTCCCTTCTCTCAATGAAGCCATTTTCATTTTTGTCAAATGATCCACAGAGGAAATCAATATCCTGCAGACAGTGTGGTGGAGGGAGGCCGGGTGGAAAGGTGAGTGAAGCAGGGGAGCTTATGGCAGAGCAAAAACTAACACAGACGGAAAAAACAGAGTATTTTAAGGCTTTAGAACTGGAGACAAGAGGAAAGGAGGCGGCGAGGAGAAAACTCCAATTTAGACTATTGAGATGCACCCCCAAAAAGACACAGGCAAAAGGTAGGGGATGACGGACACAGAGGAGAGATGGGTTATTAAAGGTCAGCTAAAGGTTATTACCTGGACATTGTAGTGACAGTAGCAGGTCCAGGTCAGCCATTCGATACACCACGTGATCATTTTGCTTCTACAGTAGTACACACAGAGCCACAACAGAGTTAGAACCAATTATAGTTGTAAATACAGAAAAAGTGGGTACCCACCATTCTTATGACATATTGGTTGACAATGGTGAAGTGCTATAACTGTTATTGACTGATCATCACCCCCCCTCTTTTTGCCACCCTGTCCAGCACTCGAGACCGCCGAGTGCCAAGGCCCGTACAAATAGTCTGTCTTCAGTTACGACACTCGCTACCGAGATCCAAACTGCCTCTGGAAGCAACGTCAGCACAAGAATTGTTCGTCGGGCGCTTCATGAAATGGGTTTCCATGTCCGAGCAAGCGGACACAAGCCTAAGATCACCATGCGCAATGTTAAGTGTCGGTTGGATTGGTGTAAAGCTCGTCGCCGTTGGACTCTGGAGCAGCGGAAAAGCCTTCTCTCACGCTTCACCATCTGGCAGTCCGAGAGACAAATCGCTACCTGACCCAATGCATAGTGCCAACTGTAAAGTTTGGTGGAGGAGGAATAATGGTCTGGGGCTGATTTTCATGGTTCGGGCTAGGCCTCTTAGTTCCAGTGAAGGGAAAAATGTTCACGCAACAGCATACAATGCCACGCTAGACGATTCTGTGCTTCCAACTTTGTGGTAACAGTTTAGGGAAGTCCCTTTCTTGTTTCAGCATGACAAAGCCCCCGTGCACCAAGCGAGGTCCATACAGAAATGGTTTGTCGAGATCAGTGTGGAAGAACTTGACTGGCCCTGACTTCAACCCCATTGAACACCTTTGGGATGAATTGGAACGCCGACTGCGAGCCAGGCCTCATCGCCCAACATCAGACCTCACTAATGCTCTTGTGGCTGAATGGAAGTCCCCGCAGCAATGTCTAGTGGAAAGCCTTCCCAGAAGAGTGGAGGCTGAAATAGCAGCAAATGGGGGACCAACTCCATATTAATGCCCATGATTTCAGAATGAGACGGTCGACAAGCAGGTGTCCACATACTTTCGGTCACATAGCGCATACGTAATAAAGAGAGCAAAGCGCCATAATGCATAATTGATCCATTGCTGGGCTTTCAGGATGGCATCATCGAGCATTTCATGGCTGCATGGAGAGTCTAACTTGAGCAGAGGAGCTGAATACTTCATGAAAATGACCCATCTGGGGAAAAGGGGGGGTGGGGGCCATCTGATATTCAGGAGGGAGAGGCCACATCGATCTATCATTCCAGTCCATGTAATGGAGCTGTGTACCGTACCTCGATTGCCTGTCGTCCTAATGGAATAGCCTTCAGCCTCTTCTATCTTACCCCTTGCTTTTCTCTCCTTTTCTTCCACACTCACTTTTCCTCTCTCCTCTCACTCTGTTCCGCAGCCGAAACGGATCTCTCAAAAGGAGAGATCCACAATGTTGTGGAGTCTGGGACAAAGCCCTAATATCACGTTGGTTGACATATTATATCATCCTATACTGGTGCTGCTTGCCCCTAACATCCAAGGCTGGGAGTGAACGTATTTTCCCCCACTACTCACGTTTGAACTAAATGGCTCTGGGATTAACTATACACACAGTGCATAATCATGTTAGAGCCAAGTGTATGGCTTATTTGTCTACAGACATCAAGGATGGTGTCCTCTGTGGGGTTTCGTAATGTATGGCTGGGACCAGAACCGTATACTGTATGGGTATATATACAATGGCTTTGGCTTGGATGGCAAACAGGGGGTTATAGTTCATCCTGAATAGAAGGAGACAGATGGGACAGAGGTTAAAGCGATAGATTCAAAGACCGCCAACGAGTCCGCACCGAATGGTCTTGGAGATACACGGGAATAAATAAAATAAAAATAGATTCAGCTGGCAATTCCATCAAGCCCACATTGTGTCCTTTGCTTTTACACAGCAACTCGTTTTTCCCCATGGACAAACATAATCAGAACGTTCTTTTGGGGGGGTAGTTGAAAAGTCCACGAGCACTTCCAAACTTACTATATGCTTCCAGATTTCAGAATAAGACGTGCGCGTGCAGGCAATAGCTTGTAAAGGACGACACCTGCACAAACATTGCTATGGTGCATTTTATTGAATTCCAGTCTTAGTATAGTTAATTAGTTCTCTCTCTCACACACCATGGGACTGTGTATCAATGCAATACTTTTGGCACTGCACAGATGGAGTATCGCTATCTGTGCTGCCAGTGAGCGAGAGAGGGAGAGGGAAAGAGAGTTGAACGAGTCCGATGCAGCGAGAGAGAGAGAGAGAGAGAGAGAGAGAGAGAACACGCGGTCTCTCTACTGAGCAGTGGGCTGGAGACACTTCCGAGACGACTCCACCGGCAGCTCCCCATTTTTCATCTAAGGGTATCCCACCCCTCCATCCTCTTCCCTTATTCATACTCACCTCCCCACCGGTATTGAGAAGAGGCTCGATCCCATAGGAGAAGTTCCCATCGGAAAACATCCCACTAGAGAGAGAGGGAGAAAGCAAGAGTGAGGCTAGTAGAGTTTGTAGTAACAAATGGGAACTCTGGTAGGGTTTGCAGATAGAGAGAAAACACTGAGGCATGGAATGGGCAGAGGGTGGGTATAGCCTCGACTCACCGTAATCCATGGCAGGTAGAGAGAGCAACCCACGAGCCTGGTACCCCCCTCAGTCGCCCGTGGTAGTAACAGTGTTCCCCTCCCTGTAAACACACACAACCATTCACTCAGTATTAATTCTACTTTGCCCTCCCAAGTTAAAGAAACAAAAGGCACAAATCGATGAAATAGAGTGAGCTAACTAACGACGAAAATGCAATCAACATCACTTATTAACTGTGAAGCAACACCCCCCAAGAGTGGGTCTGAATGAGCTGCTTGGTCAACAAAGCTGTATCAGTAACTACTATAAATCAGAGGAGAGAACCTACACCTACAGTGGCTAATGATGCGTGAAGGACAGCAGAGACTATATTTCATCACCAGACCGGTGTGGTTGAGAATCAGATGTGTGTGTGTGTGTGTGTGTATTAGACTAGGAATACATCAGTGTCAGTCGGTCTGTCTGTGCGTGTGTGTGGTGTGTGTGTATTAGACTAGGAATACATCAGTGTACGGTCTGTCTGTGCGTGTGTGTGTGGTGTGTGTGTGTATTAGAATAGGAAAACATCCGTGTCTGTCTGTGCGTGTGTGTGTGGTGTGTGTGTGTGTATTAGAATAGGAAAACATCCGTGTCTGTCTGTGCGTGTGTGTGCGTGTCACTCAGTCAGTGTAATGAACACCAATAAGTTATGCACCACTGTCATCTGAGCCCACTGTCGTCTCACACGCTAAACAACAGAAGAAAAGCTGCATTCAAGTGAAGCGAACTATAACTATTTAGGCCGTTCAAGCAACAACCAGGGGCTAGTGTTTTTTTCCCGCTTGGTCAAACTTTACTCCAACTGTGTCCAACCAACCAGACAGACCAAAGCTGCGTCTCAATAGACTACAGCGGCCTCCTCTCCTCTCCTCTGCTCTTTCCTTAACCTGTACTGGTCTGAAACACACAAGCAACATGGTCGATCCCTTTCCAGCAACATGCACCCGTCCAGTTCTTTTTCCAGAATGAAGGCAGGATTTTATATGAGCTAGCCATAATGACCCTTAGTGTAGCTTAGCTTAATTTCTCTCTTGTCGTGGCTTAGCGTGCGAGCTAGCCATAATGAACCTTAGCTTAGCTTAATTTCTCTCCTGTAGCGGTTTAGCGTGCGAGCAGTAAAAACCTGAAGCATTCAGTGGGGGCTTCCACTCACCACCAAATATGGTGATGATATGAGGTTCTGCGTGTGTGCGTGCGCAGGCAGAAGATGGCGCAAGATGGAACTGAGCCAACATTCCGCAAATTTTCTCACAGATGAAACTTTTGATCTAAATACAGTTTTCTTTTCCCAAAACTAAAATCAGTTATGAACAGAGAGCAATAAGTTTAGCAGATTTGACCCTTTAAAAGATTTTAAACACTGGCTTTGTTTAGAGGTATCGCAAAGGAAGTTAGAGTTCTTGGCTTGCACATGCGCACTTCAGAGAGTAGGCATTCACTGACAGGAATGAGCAAATACATGATAAAATGCACAAATAGGATCACGTTAGCTCTTGCTTGGCTCTGCCCATGTTGTTCCTTGTCCTGCCAACCGTGCTTCTATGGTTTCCACTGTAAAAAGGACCATATGTCCCATCTTGGCTTAGTTAAAAGTATCATTGGTAGCGGTTTAGCATGAGCTAGCCATAATAAACTCTAGCTTAGCGTTAGCTTAATTTCTCCTGTGTCTTTAGTGGGTGAGACCCTGGGGTCATTCAATACCAATTAGAAAGGAAGCCTTAGTCAGAGCACTTAGCACGGGACTGAGATAAATAAACAAATAAATAAATTTAAAAAAAGGGCAGGATTACAAGGGTAAGTGGAGGAAATCAGATTGGCTCACACTCTGCCGCGGCCATTAGTGAACGAGGTGGATTGAGTGTCCTTCCAGAGGAGGAGAGGCTGGACACAGCCACGCATACGCACACACACACTTTCAGAGGAGAGGCAGGATGAAGGGGGGGGATCATTCAAGTCATTCAGGTATAATGGACTACTGAGATGCTATTCAAGAAATAATCTGTTTCGTCTAACATGCAGGAATGCATATTTCAACATGACTCAATGCGTTGATGTGCAACCTAATCCAGTGATTGTCACGAATGTTGGTTTGACAAGTAAGGCCATTGTTGTTATATTTTACTGTCGAAAATAAGGCTTCAGAATGATATTTCAAATTTTCTTGTACACTTATATCATAGGCTAATTAATTTGGGGCTAATTCACCACTTGAGGAAGAGGAAAACTCAACACACATCGTCTAGATCACCAACTCTAAATATAATACCCACTGCTAGTAGCCATGTACAAATCAGTAAATGTCCTAATAAAAAATGGAAATGTATCTCAAAGCCATATCAAATATCTTGTTTGTAAAATAGCTGCTACTGAGCTCAATATTGAGAAATAAATATTTTACCTACAAACATGGAATTGTTTGTAGGTAAAATGCAATTGCATTTTGAAATGTTTTACAATCAAAATGCATTTCTTTCTCCCGGAGAGGAGAGTGGCTCGCTAATGACATCAGCAGGCCCACCGAAACAGGCACATCAGCAGGTCCACTGAAACAGGCACATCAGCAGGCCCACCGAAACAGGCACAGCAGCAGGGCAGACACTTAAAATACAGGAATCATGAGGATAACGCACTTTACTGTTTGACCAAATCATGATTTTAGCAGCCCCAAAAATGGAAGGTTTGAGTGAGGTGACCATGTAGAAGGTGCAGCTCGCACCGATACAACCAGCTAAAATGTTTACCCGCAGGGCCAAGTCAAATAGTCGCAAAATGGAACTAAAAGGTCACAGTCTGGAACCCTGAGGAGAGGGTGACTCTGCGGAGGACACGCTCAGTAGAAATGCACACACTCACTCATTTAATAGTTTTTATTTATTTATTATTTAACTAGGCAAGTCAGTTAAGAACAAATTCTTATTTACAATGACCGACTACCTCGGCCAAATCCTAACGACACTGGGCAAAATGTGCGCTGCCGATGGGACTCCCAATCACGGCCGGTTGTGATACAGCCTGGAACTTCTTGTTCTAGAGCCTGCGATGCACATGCCATTGCATGATCAACGAGGTGGAAATGTAGCTAATATCTGAATGGAGGGCAACTCAGCAGCACTGCTGACTTTGCAGAACAGCTTGTTTGTTCATGAACAGAAGAGAGGAGGGGACACCCCATTAAGGGAGGAGTTGAATGAGATGCCACACCTATGAAGGATGCTAATTAGTACTGACAAACTAGAATAAAACAGCCCTGTTTTGTTACATCCCTATCAAATACTGCTACCAAGTCTCAACTAAGGGAGAGAGGTGGTCAAAATAGGAGGGGAAAGTGCCAATTCCAAGATGGCAGAAAGCTACTCAAGTTTCTCAAACTGTTTTTATTTACCATCACACTCGAGGACAAAACGACAGGACAAACGGAGAAATTAAGATTAGACCAAATAAGAAGTAAACAAGTACATGCCGTTGCACTATCTAGCCGCAAATAATTTCTCGGTTAAGTCCATCTAGGGCACCTTAAAAGGGGTTAGACAGTGACCTTGCAAAACGACCGGCGTAATTGCATCTCTCCAATTTCATTAAACTTCCGCACCGCAGTACTAGCTATTCATGTCTGCAGGAACAAGACACCTCTCAGTCCTCCAAAGACGTCCTCTGACACACACACACACACAGGCGTAATAATACAGTATAAGCATAGTTATAGACACACATAAAGACTGGTATAGGCTCATAATTCCATATACCAATGGTCGTAATGCATTATAAGTATAATCATAATCACTTATAATGTACAGTGACATAATGCTTCATAATTGCACTTTCTACTCAAGGGTCATACAGCATTATAATGACAATCAGTGTGATGCATTTATAAAGTCTATGCCAATGAGCAGCACATCATTAGTCCTGCGTCATAATCTTTGCTATGGTGTGTTATAGCACACTTATAAGCCATTATTAAGTCATCTCTGAATGCTTTAGGTGTGCGCTTGATGATCATACTAGACACTCATCAGCCAACCTTCATGTCTACACCCTAGTGGATGGACGGATGGACGAAAACAAGTTCTACCATGTTTTGAGACGGCCTCCCTTCGTCGTCAAAGTGCCGCTCCACATAATCCGAAGACAGGAGATTGCTGGGGGGAAAAAATGAGAGAGGGAGCGAGAGAGAGAGAGAGAGAGAGAGCGAGCAATGACATTTCCCATACAGGCATAATCATTACAAGAGACAAGCGCATACAAAACATATTTGTTAAAAGCACTATACAAATCCAATTGGCTTGATGGAGGCATTGAATAGAAAGGGGTGGTGGAAGGATGGGCCCAGTTATCTCTACGCCATGTGAAGACGCTTTGAGAGCTAGTGAGGAGCGCTACATGACCACAATCCATTAGAATAATGTGTCCAATGTGTTGGTGAGGAGGAGGAAGAGGAGGAAGAGGAGAGTGTATGCCGTGATTTAGCTTTAGCCTACGAGCCTCAAAATGTTACCATCTACAATGTTTTAGACATTCCATTCTAGTGAAGAAACCCTAGATGGATTGTAACGGGGTTGAGGTAAATTCAGTTTTTTTTTATTCAGCCAAATCCACAGAGGAGACATTGGGCAATGTTTTTATTCATTAATTGAATGAAAAATGTCCTGAATAGAAAGCTGAATTGAACACAATCCTGTATTGTATAGAATGCTAGTGATGGTCAGAGCAGTGTGTCAACTCACTGGTTCAGCTCCAAGTCCAGGATGAAAGACTTGCCAAAGGCTTCCACCAGGAAACTGCTCTGGGCTAGATGGACAGGCTGAGAGAGAGAGGGAGGGAGAAAAGTTAGAGGTGTGTGAGTGTGTATGTGAGAGAGTGAGAGTGAGTGATAGTGAGAGTGGGGTGAGAGAGAGAGAGAGAGAGAGAGAGAAGCACAATAGGGAGAGAAAATCAGTGGTGGAAAAAGTACTCAATTGTCATACTTGAGTAAAAGTAAAGACACCTAAATAGAAAATGACTCAAGTAAAAGTCATCCAGTAAAATACTACACTTGAGTAAAAGTATTTGGTTTTAAATATACTTAAGTATGAAAAGTAAATGGAATTGCTCAAATATACAAACCAGACACCACCATTTTTTAATTGATGTTTTATTACCGATAGCCAGGGGCACACTCCAACATAATTTACAGGCAACGCATGTGTTTAGTGAGTCCGCCAAATCAGAGACAGTAGGGATGACCTCTTGATAAGTGCGTCAATTGGACCATTTTCTTGTCAAAATGTAATGAGTATTTTTGGGTGTCAGGGAAAATGAATGGAGTAAAAAGTACATTATTTAGGAATGTAGTGAAGTAAAAAAGTTGGCAAACATAAATAATAAAGTACAGATGCCTCCAAAAACTTAAGTAGTACTTTAAAGTATTTTTACTTAAGTACTTTACACCACTGGAGAAAATGCAGGTACACTTAGGGTGTAAGGACAGGACTGAGGCAAGGCTGGCCAAGGTTATTAAAAGGTACAGTGCCTTCAGAAAGTATTCACACCCATTGACTTTTTCCAAATTTTGCTGTGTTACAAAGTGGGGTTAAAATGGATTTAATTGTACTTTTTTTTACAAGAATCTACACAAAAAACTCTAATGTCAAAGTGGAAGAAAAATGCTAACGTGTAAAAATAAATAAAACACTAACATATCTTGTTTACATAAATATTCAACCCCGTAAGGCAATGCATGTTAGAATCACCTTTGGCAGCGATTACAGCTGAGTCTGGGTAAGCCTCTAAGTGCTTTCCACACCTGGATTGTGCAACATTTTCCCCCATTACTCTTTTCAAAATTCTTCAAGCTCTGTCAAATTGGTTGATCATTGCTCGACAACCATTTTCAGGTCTTGCCATAGATTTTCAAGCAGATTTAAGTCAAAATTGTAACTCAGCCACTCAGGAACATTCACTGTCCTTTTGGTAAGCAACTCCAGTGTAGATTTGTCATTGTGTTTCAGGTTACTGTCCTGCTGAACAGTGAATTAATCTCCCAATGTCTGGTGGAAAGCAGATTGAACCAAGTATTCCTCTAGGATTTTGCCTGCCTCCATTCTTTTTGCTTTTTTCCCCCCTGAAAAAACTCCAGAGTCTTTAACGATTACAAGCATAAACACAACATGATGCAGCCACCACCATGCTTGAAAATATTGAGAGGGGTACTCAGCAATGTGCTGTATTGGATTTGCTTCAAACATAACACTTTGAATTCAGGACAAAAAAGTGAATTGCTTTGCCACATTTTTGGCAGTATTACTTTAGCGCCTTGTTGCAAACAGAATGCATGTTTTGGAATATTTGTATTCTGTACTGGCTTCCTTCTTTTCACTCTGTCACTTGGAATAGTATTGTGGAGTAGCTACAATGTTGTTGATCCATCCTCAGTTCTCATATCACAGCCATTAAACTCTGTAACTGTTTTAAAGTCACCATTGGCCTCACGGTGAAATCCCTGAGCAGTTTCCTTCCTCTCTGGCAACTGAGTTAGGAAAGACGCCTGTATATTTGTAGTGACTGGGTGTATTGATAAACCATCCAAAGTGTAGTTAATAACTTCAACATGCTCAAAGGGATATTCAATGTCTGCAATTTCTTACCACTAGGTATCAGTCTTTGCGAGTAACTGGAACACCTTCCTGGTCTTTGTATTTCACTGTCGACTGAGGGCCCTTACAGATAATTGTATGTGTAGTGTACAGAGATGTGCTAATCATTCAAAAATCACATTAAAACACTATTATTGCACACAGTGAGTCCATGCAACTTATTAAGTGACTTGTTAAGCAAATGTTTTACTCCCAAACATATTTAGGCTTACCATAACAAAGTGGTTGAATACTTATTGGACTCAAGACATTTCAGCTTTTCATTTTTTATTAATTTGTAAAAATTTCGAAAAACATCATTCCACTGACATTATGTGTAGGCCAGTGACAAAAAAAATAACAATTTAATAAATGTTTTATCCAGGCTGTAACAAACAAAAAATGTAGAAAATGTCAAGCAGTGTGAATAGTTTCTGAATAATCTTCACTCATTCACATTCCATTAGATGACAAGATGCAGAATCTGTCATGCCACAAGTCATTCATTGTCTTAAACAAATTATTCAATACCTCATTTTTTGGCAAAAATGTACCTCTGTGGAGGGTTGAGAGAAAGCGAGAGAGCGCAAAAGAAAGGAAGAGAAAGAAAGAGTGCAACACAGTGAGAAAGATGGACAGAGAGCAAAAAATAAAAAGGAATAGAAGGACAGAGTACCATCAAAGCCACAATAACACTGTCAGATAAAGATTGATGTCCCAACTCCCAACCCTGTTCCAGGTAGTGAGAGAAAAACAGCTTTACCTATCAATACCACTGTCTAGCCCAGGTGTCTCCAATCCTTTTCTAGCATGAGAGCTACTTTAAAAAAATAAAACACGTCGGGAGCTTCTCATTTTTTTCTTGCTTTCAGATAGACACATTCTTCTCATCTCCCCTGCAATTATTCCCCGGGTCCTTAGTGTACAAGAGAAAGTAGTGCACTATGCTTTCTGTCAATATACCTAGTTAAAAAAATAGTTAATAAACAACTAAGTGGGGCCATATAAAATCTGTGATTTTTTTTCTCCCAAATTCTGTTTTATATATTCCCCAATTACATTTTCTCAGGTTTTAGGTTTATTTACAATTGTTAATTGAGAAACAATGAAATTGGATGTTCTGAGTCTATGTCAATGCTTAAATTACATCAGAAGACCTTATGGTTTTTGTTTTGGGGAAAAACGAACAAAATGTTGATTTTGAGAGTAATTCCCCTTCAATTGCACATCTGGCCCTTTAATTGCGCATCTAGCGAGCGAGGAACGTGCAATCTTATGTTCCGGTCTAGCGATGGTTCTTTACTGCTGCTGCTCATTTCATGGCAAACTTTGAAAATAACTAATAATAGATACAAATGATATTCATGATATACTTCTGCCAGACAAGCCTTTTTTGCAGTTAACATTTAATTGAGAAGATTTTGGGGAAAGTATTTCTGTCAACCCACGAGACCGTTATCACATCAACTGGCTGGCTACACACGGAGTGATAAACAAACGCGCGCACCACACAAACACCGGGGAAATATTGCTGGAAATGAACTGGCAGATATTTTGTTTTTAAGCAAATAGTGGCTTACTATGGGTGGGATAATGTCAATGTTGCGTTGATCAGATAGTAGCTGGGAGATTGCGGTGTCGGATACTTGTGAGATGTATTTATGACAGTTTGCGATGCAACACTTAAATAGCATGTTCTTTCATTAAGAATTGTTTGGCAAGCTACTCATAGGTGGGCTGCGAGCTACTCGTAGCTTGCGAGGACCTACTGTGCGGGAGGCTGATGCTGGTGAGAGTGTGTGCCTACCTGGTGGAAAGTGTTAGAAATAGGAGGCGTCAGAAATAAATTCAATTTACACCGGCAGTGTGGCACTGCCAAACCTAGACAGCCTAATCAAGACGGGCTTGTATCTCAACCCAGTTTGGTGACAGTTCACTTAGTAGAGAGCCTTGCTACCTGAATATTAATGGCTGCAGAGGTGCTGACACAAAGACTTTCTGTCTAATAACTCCAGCGAGTCGTTTTGCTGTACTGTATCAGACCTTAACGGTCTTCTCTGTAAAAAGTTCAAAAGACAGTTGCTATTTATCTAGCTAAGGAATGAAACGGTAGGAGGAGATTATAATTTTTTTTTTTTAAACATTGAGCCTGTTACTCAATTATCATTCCTATTTGCCATTAACTTGTAGGGAATGGGCATAAGTTATCCGAAATACTGTACCAGCTTTAGGGCAAGCAGACTTTAGTATAATTATAAAGCGATTTGGAGTAGGGAGTGCTGATCTAGGATCAGTTTTTCCTACTAGATAATATTGAAAATGATTACATGGAAAGGGGGTGTGTCGTAGCTCAGCAATTTGACCGAGGTAAAAGAGGGCCTCATACAGAAACACTGCAAAGGCAGAGTTTCAGGAAGGTCGTCTGGGTTACACACGAGCGCTGGGCAGCCCGGTGGTGGAGGGCACTCAAGGTTGCCTCAAAACGGTGAATCTTCCTGCCTCGCTGAATGATTGGCAGATAGTATTGATAGAGCGGGTAATGAGAGAGACCAGGTAAAGGTGTAGAAAGGTGATAGGGGGCGCAGACAGGCGGGAGAGGGAGGGAGGCCCACGGGTGGCTGCCATGGGGTATCAGGTGGGGTCAGATGAATCAGCACCATGGAAAGAGTGTGTGTGGAGGACAGGGGTACTAGCTATCGATGTCCAAAACTGACTAGAATTGAAATGACTGACAGTTAACTCCCTCATGGGAAAAAGGTCTTTTAATTTCCTTTAATGATTGGTGGTGACAACAGCTATGACCCTTTTGACCAAGCAGGCTGGGGCGGTTGGGGTCAATGTCAGCTCGGCTCTAGTTAGTTTTGGACAGTCAGGGCACAATTATGGGCAATTATATACAGTACCAGTCAAACGTTTGGACACACCTACTCATCAAGGGTTTTTCTTTATTTTATTACTATTTTCTACATTGTAGAATAATAGTGAAGACATCAACACTATGAAATAACACATATGGAATCATGTAGTGAACAAACAAAAAAGTGTTAAACAAACCCAAAAATATATTTTATATTTGCGATTCTTCAAAGTATCCACCCTTTGCCTCAATGACAGTTTGCACACTAGACCGGTGGAAATCTGTCCTTTGGTCTGATGAGTCCACATTTGAGATTATTGGTTCCAACCACCGTGTCTTTGTGAGACACAGAGTAGGTGAACATATGATCTCCACACGTGTGGTTCCCACTGTGAAGCATGGAGGAGGAGGTGTGATGGTGCTTTGCTGGTGACACTGTCAGTGATTTATTTAGAATTAAAGACGCACTTAACCAGCATGGCTACCACAGCATTCTGCAGCAATACGCCATCCCATCTGGTTGGCGCTTAGTGGAACTATCATTTGTTTTCCAAAAGGACAATGACCTAAAACACACCTCCAGGCTGTGTAAGGGCTATTTGACCAAGGAGAGTGGTGGAGTGCTGCATCAGATGACCTGGCCTCCACAATCACCCAACTTCAACTTGAGAAGGTTTGGGATGAGTTGTATCGCAGAGTGAAGGAAAAGCAGCCAACAAGTGCTCAGCATATGTGGGAACTCCTTCAAGACTGTTGGAAAAGCATTCTAGGTGAAGCTGATTGAGGGTGGCTACGTTGAAGAATCTCAAATATAACCCATATTTTGATTTGTTTTGCACTCTTTTGGATACTATATTATTCCATGTGTTATTTCATAGTTTTGATGTCTTCACTATTATTCTACAATGTAGAAAATAGTAAAAAGAAAAGAAAAACCCTTGAATGAGTAGGTATGACCAAACTTTTGACTGGTACTGTATATACATTTTAAGCTTTATTTGACCAGGCGAGTCAATTAAGAACAAATTATTATTTACAGTGAAGGCCTGGCCAGTGAAGACTCATGGTCAGAACTTCTGAAATTAGCACTTTTCGGGGCATCGATAGGGCAAGGAGTATCATGCCACCTGCCTCTGTTTAAACCAGGGGTGAGAAACATCAATCCACATTTGTAAGCTTTCAAATGGCAACTAATACAGATCTACCAACCAAAGTAGATTAACGTTAAAAGCATCTTGTACTACGTAACCATCCAAGATGGGAACACCTGACAATACCATATCAAGCCATTGACCTTACATTAGCTTCTTTGAAAATACACCAGGCAATAAAAGTGGCAATAAAGGCTAACCTGACTAGCATTATGTCACACAAGACAAGTCTCCTCTTAGAGTGGCTTCTTTAGTAGCTATTAACTATAGTAGCCAAATAGCCTGGTCCCAGATCTGTTTGTGCCATCTTGCCAACTATACAGCACAAGCAGATCTCGGGCTAGGTTAAACTATTAATACAAGTTTTATCAGTCGTGGTCCAGCACTGTGACACACTATTAGACTAATATCTTTCCATTTCCACTTCCACTTTCCACTTCTCCCTCTTCTACATCAAATGGGATTTTAATCATTGATGAGAGAATTATTCTGCCTGGCATTGACTAATGAAGGAGGTCTAAGACCAAGTCGGCAAAAAATGTGATTATTTCATCTCATTTAGAGAAGAAAACAATTCTTCCCTGAAGCATCTTTCATTGATTAGATCTTATTTGCTCCATTTTGCATTTAAGATGAAGCCACACATAGCTCCCTTCTTTAAAGCAACATATATTCTCCCCATAACTGTAAATAACCTATCCGATATCACATTTCAGTGCACACTGAACGTCTGCAGAACAATGCCTATGCTCCGCATAATGTTCTGCATCCCAAATGACACCCAGTTCCCAGGGGTGATTCTCACAAAACTGGCACTTGACAAAACAGAAACACATTTTCCACCATAATTCCTATTGGACCACTAAAATTAGGATCTGCAGTTATGTATTTCAAAATGATTGTTATGTATATTGATCAGATATTATGCATTTTTCCACAACTACAGTACCAATGCAAAAATTCGCAATACCCTAACAGTTTTCAAAGTCCCGAAAAATAACGAAACTATTTCTAAATTATTATTTTTTTACATTGCTCACTGAATGAAAAGGCCTGAGTTAAAATATAATTGTTTTCAGTTATGTTTAAATTAGTTTATTTTGTCATTTCTCATTAACACAATATTTTCAGAATCTTGTATTTTGTCTTTATATTATTCAGACCCCTTGACTTTTTCCACACTTTGTTACTTTACAGCCTTATTATAAAATTTTTGTAAATTTATAAAAAAATTAAAACTGAAATATCACATTTGGATAAGTATTCAGACCCTTCACTCAGTACTTTGTTGAAGCACCTTTGGCAGCGATTACAGCCTCGAGACTTCTTGGGTATGACGCTACAAGCTTGGCACACCTGTATTTGGAGAGTTTCTCCCATTCTTCTCTGCAGATCCTCTCAAGCTGTCAGGTTGGATGGGGAGCGCCACTGCACAGCTATTTTTAGGTCTCTCCAGAGATGTTCGATCGGGTTCAGGTCCGGACTCTGGCTGGGCCATTCAAGGACATTGAGTCTTGTCCCAAAGCCACTCCTGCTTTGTCTCGGCTGTGTGCTTAGGGTCGTTGTCCTGTTGGAAGATAAACCTTCACCCCAGTCTGAGGTCCTGAGGGATCTGGAACAGGTTTTCATCAATGGCCTCTCTGTACTTTGCTCCATTCATCTTTCCCCTCGATCCTGACTAGTCTCCCTGTCCACGCTGCTGAAACACAGCCAGATTCTGCCACCACCATGGTTCACTGTAGGGATGGTGCAAGGTTTCCTCGAGATGTGACTCTTGGCATTCAAGCCAAAGAGTTCAATTTTGGATTCATCAGACCAGATAATCTTATTTCTCAGGGTCTGAGAGTCCTTAAGGTGCCTTTTGGAAAACTCCATGCGGGCTGTCATGTACATTTTACCAGTGATGGAAAAAGTACCCAATTGTCATCCTTGAGTAAAACTAAAAGATACCTAAATAGAAAATGACTCAAGTAAAAGTTAAAGTCACCCAGTGAAATACTATGAGTAAAAGTATTTGGTTTAAATATAATTATGTATCAAAAGTAAATGTAATTGCTAAAATATACTTAAGTATCAAAAATACAAGTAAAATTATAAATAATTTAAAATTCCTTACAAAAAGCAATCAAGATGGCTTAATTTTCTTGTTTATTTATTTACTAATAGCTAGGGGCATGCTCCAACACTCAGACATCATTCACCAACGAAGCATGTGTTTAGTGAGTCTGCCAGATCAGGGGCAGTAGAGATGACCAGAGATGTCCTCTTGATAAGTGTATGAATTAGGCAATTTTCCTGTCCTGCTAAGCATTCAAAATGTAACAAGTACTTTTGGGTGTCAGAGAAAATGTATGGAGTAAAAAGTACATTATTTTCATTAGGAATGTAGTTAAGTAAAAGTACAAGTTGTCAAAAATATAAATGTAAATGTTTAAAAATTGCCGTAAGTAGTACTTTCAAGTATTTTTACTTAAGTACTTTACATCACTGCATTTTACTGAGGGAGTGGCTTCCGTCTGGCCACTCTACCGTAAAAGGCCTAATTGGTGGAGGACTGCAGAGATGGCTGTTCTTCTGGAAGGTTCTCCCATCTCCACAGATGAACTCTGGAGCTCTGTCAGAGTGACCATCGTGTTCTTGGTCACCTCCTAGACCAATTTCTCAGTCTGGCTGGGCGGCCAGCTCTTGGAAGAGTCTTGGTGGTTCCAAACTTCTTCCATTTAAGAATTATGGAGGCCACTGTGTTCTTGGGGACCTTCAATGTTGCCGACATTTTTTGGTACCCTTCCCCAGACCTGTGCCTCGACACAATCCTGTCTCGGAGCTCTATGGACAATTCCTTTGACGTCATGGCTTGGTTTTTGCTCTGACATGCACTGTCAACTGTGGGACCTTATATAGACAGGTGTGTGCCTTTCCAAATCATGTCCAATCAATTGTGGTAAATTCATGTGGACTCCAATCAAATTGTAGAAACATCTCAAGGATGATCAATGGAAACATGATGCACCTGAGCTCAATTCCGAGTCTCATAGCAAAGGGTCTAAATACTTATGTAAATAAGGTATTTTGTTTGTTTATTTGTAATACATTTGCAAAAATGTCTAAAAACCTGTTTTCACTTTGTCATGATGGGGTATTGGATTGATGAGGATTTAAATGTATTTAATACATTTTAGAATAAGGCTAATGTAACAACATGTGGAAAAAGTGAAGGGGTCTGAATAGTTTCCGAATGCACTGTACATGTTATTTTTATGTACACATATTTGGATAAAGAACAAAAGATTAAGCCAAAATTACTATAGCATACATTTTATATTTCCTAATTACTCTTCGCAGTGCTAGAAGAGTCACTACAGACCCGGGTTCGATCCCAGGCTGTTTCGCAGACCTGGACACCCATGAGGCGACGCACAAATGGCCCAGCGTCGACCGGGTTAGGGGAGGGTTTGGCCGGCCGAGATGTCCTTGTCCCACCGTGCTCTAGCGACTCCTTTTGGCGGGGCCGGGCGCATACACGTTGACTTCGGTCGCCAGCTTAACGGCGTTTCCTCCAACACATTGATGCGGCTGGCTCCCGGGTTAAGCGAGTAGTGTGTCAAGAAGCAGTGCGGCTTGGCGGGACCGTGTTTTGGAGGACGCATGGCTCTCGACCTTCGGCCCCGTACGGGAGTTGCCGCGATAGGACAAAACTGTAACTACCAATTGGATATCACAATATTGGGGAGAAAAAGGGGTAAAAACGTACAATAAATAAATAAATAAAATTCTAAATATGTGGGATATGGACCAAAAATGGTCAAACAACAGTATAGGTAAGCACTAAAACAGGTACACATGTCAAAATGGGGGATATCCTTCTTTAGGTGGCAGGGTTGCTATTTGCTCAAACACAAACTCCAGATTGTGGCTTTAAGTCAATTAAATGGGGTTTATACACCCATATTTCTTTACAACCCCGACTGATGTTACGCCCAAAAAATATAAAACAATAAAATTAATACAATGTAGGCATGATCCTAGTAGATCATTTAAGTTACCAACACAGCACACCCATTGATTATACATTAGAATTAGCTTATTATCTTCACCAAAATGAAGTTTCTCCTTACTGAAATTGACCAAAAAAATCTGTGGTAATGAGAAATGTGTTTCGGTAATGAGAGGCCCTTAGTTGAATCTGCAAGTAATAGGAGACAGTCATTATGAGTCAGGAAACAATTGACCACATCACTAAAGCCCATTCATGCCTCCATGTTGGAAAGGTAATGGCTCCGGTAGATTTTCCCAATTTCAGCTTTTTAGTCATTTTGGTAAAAGAAAAGAAACCTTTATTTAACTAGGAAAGTCAGTTAAGAACAAATTCTTATTTTCAATGACGGCCTAGGAACAGTGGGTTAACTGCCTTGCATTTAACCCACTTGAGAAGGTCAAGTGTCGTAAAGGGGGTGTTTGAGAATAAGATCCTCTTTCTGAAGGCAAATAAGTGAATAAATTAAATGAACTTGTGCTCATCTAAGGACTACTCTAGATCATGCATCATGGGGATTACAACTTTATTCAATTTCGGGGGTAGTTTTTACTTCAGCTTGAAAAAGTGTTACGATAATGAGAAACACTGTTTTTACGTAACAAATATTATAGTTTAATGTAAATGTAAACTTCAACGAGTATACAATTTGTATGATTTCTGAACAAACAACAGCAACATATTTAGTGTTTTATTGATATAAGTTAGATCTATCTAAAGTAAGATTGTATGAAATTACCCGATAATTCAATCTGCACGCATTTCGTTAATGAGAATTTGGGGTGAAAAATTAAACAATTCTGGAGGAAATTTATTTAAAAAAAATTAAATAGGACCTGGTGCCATAAAATAGGTGTCTTAGACTTCAGAAGGATAGAAAACAATGATGCATCTGCAACAATCAACTAACTCAATTTGCTATTGCCATGGTTAAAACTGGTCTCATGAGAATCGCCCATCCCTATGCATCCAAATGGCCATTTTGGACATGCCCCAAGTGTCTATAGGAATAAGTCGTAAAGCTAGGTCATAAAGCTGTACCTAAGGGGTTAATTTAGGATTTTATAGGTGGTGAGGCAATAGAGATAATAGAGATAGCGTTTTCTATGAATTTGAGGAAGAGTTTACCTTCAGCTACATTAGTGAGATTTGGTGGAGAGAGGGCAGGAACACTCACATCTATGTCCAATATAGTTCTTGTTCATGTGCAGTCAAAACTGGGATACAGAAGATGAATGGGATATTTAAGCACCCAAAAAGTTGGATCTGACAGTGACCACCTTTCAGCAATGTCCATTAGGCCTGATTGGAAGTAGCTTGACATTGCTAGTTCTGTAGCCTACCGGTCTGTGCAAATATTGATAATGACTAGGAAAATTGTGTTCTCTTGTGTGTCACCTAGAGACAAAATATAGGACTCACCTGTGCTCCCTCGGTGTGGTTCTTGACTCGAGTGTCCAGATGGAGGTGAACCAACTCTCCCTCCGAGTCGATCTGTTGCAGGAGCCGCTTAGGCTGAGTGACTTCCTCCACAGCAGGTCCCCGGTCCCCCTGCTCCTCCGAAGGCTGCCATTCCCACGTCTCTCCGTCTCCTCTATTGCTTACCGAGCTGCTCCAGCCTTCATCCGAGCGGTTAAGGGGAAGAGAAGCAGGGTGATCAATCAATAGGGCTTTTGTTATCGTGAATGATGAAATGTCTGCACTGACAGCGGGCGACAACCAGCGATTGGCACATTGTTATCGCCGGGATTGACTATTGTGATGGTGGTGTTGTGGATGTCTGCTGCAGTCTCCCATGGACGCGATTTACTGCGTAGGCTGCCACTACAGAACCTTGGAGCACAGCTCCGACTCCATCCCCATCTCGAAGGCGACAGGCGCGCGTTACGAGGGAAATTGTTAATACAGCTAATCTTACCACGTAGTTCTCATGACAGGGAGTCTGCAAAATGGGACCTAAATAGCTTGGAAAATCTCGAAATAACCCGTTAATAATGAAGGGAAAGTTATAGGTCTACGTATAGCGTTCCGGGTTACATTTGCGGGAAGAAAGCGCGGCTTTAACCCCCCCCAGTCTCTTACCTGTCACCGCAAACCGCGCACTCACTGCAGCGAACACCAGGCATCGCACCGCCAGCATGATGCTCACATAGTCCCCGGGATTTGCATGGAGCAACACCGTTGAATAAAATAAATAAATATACAAATTGGTGGACCAACTGCAGGTGACAATTACAGAGAGCCGCGGGGGACCCCTTTAATTAACGATGTACCCACATCACGACCAAGAACGGGTTCTCTACCTAGAAAAAATATATTCTGACAAGGTTATTCATCCTCCAACAAAAGGCTAAGAAAAACCGTAATAAAATATGGATCAAATGTGTATCACTACTGGCAAAGCCGGGGAAGACTACAGGCGAATACTAGTACCTATTGGGAGTGACGCTGAGCGGTTAAATGTGATCATTCTTCCTTGGCTCGGAGTTGCTGGAAAAAAAGTGAACTGGAGCGATTGCGAGCGAGGGGCGTCGAATCCGCGTTGACTAGAACACGTGGGACTCAGTGCTCCCTCCCTCATCTATTGTTGCATATTCCTGTCAGGTAGCACGGTCTCTTTTTCAAAAAACGCAAACTGCAGATTCAGTGGCAACATTAATGTCAGGCAGCTGTATCCAGCACACTGTAAGTATCATTGTACTAAGGAAAGTAATATAGGTGTGAGTGCAGTTTGACACCGATCTATGCATTGGCGGAAAGCGCCATGTACTGAAATGGTCCGACGAGCCCCATAGACACTGTTCTGCATTTAAGGACTAGGTTGCATTGAACAGCGGTCTAGTACTGAAATGGGCAAACCCCTAGATTGCTTATAGGGATACCTGTATGGGCAGACAAGACATGATAACAGCGGCAGCATAGACAGATGACATTTCCCTACAACATATCATCGTAGTGTAGTAAAATATATATATATATATATTTTTGCAGTAAGCATACTTACCCCAACTTCACCAAAATAAATGAAAATTCACATTAATGCAGTAAACTGTTCACTCAGTTAAACATTCTACATCCTAATAATGGAATAGACAAGGCTAGGTATCAGATTTGTCTGCGTCAACTGTTTGAGGAGGGGTTGACGTAGCGGTGAGCTAAAAAGGATGCATCGACCGACCCATCGCTGCCCTTCACCAAGCCGAGTCTACACTCAGCACTTAAGATCCATCTCCTCAGAGTCCTTCTCCCTTGCCCTTCAAGCCCGCGGTCAGCATAAAAGACCTGCAATAGGTAGAGCACAATACTAGAAACTCATTAACAGTTGAAGTCGGAAGTTTACATAGACTTAGGTTGGAGTCATTCAAACTCGTTTTTCAACCACTCCACACATTTGTTAACAAACTATGGTTTTGGCAAGTCGGTTAGGACATCTACTTTGTGCATGACAAGTCATTTTTCCAACAATTGTTTACAGACAGATTATTTCACTGTATCTCAATTCCAGTGGGTCAGAAGTTTACATACACTAAATTGACTGTGTCAATTTGCAATTGTGTCATGGCTTTAGAAGCTTCTGAGAGGGTAATTGACATAATTTGAGTCAATTAGAGGTGTACCTGTGGATGTATTTCAAGGCCTACCTTCAAACTCAGTGCCTCTTTGCTTGACATCATGGGAAAATCAAAGGAAATCAGCCAAGACCTCAGAAAAAAAATTGTAGACCTCCACAAGTCTGGTTCATCCTCAGGAGCAATTTCAAAACGCCTGAAGGTACCACGTTCATCTGTACAAACAATAGTACGCAAGTACAAACACCATGGGACCACGCAGCAGTCATACCACTCAGGAAGGACATGCGTTCTGTCTCCAAGAGATGAATGTACTCTGGTGCGAAAAGTGAAAATCCATCCCAGAACAGCACCAAAGGACCTTATGAATATGCTGGAGGAAACAGGTACAAAAGTATCTATATCCAAGGTAAAACAAGTCCTATATCAACATAACCTGAAAGGCCGCTCAGCAAGGAAGAAACCACTGCTCCAAAACTACCATAAAAAAAGCCAGACTATGGTTTGCAATTGCACATGGGGACATAGATCGTACTTTTTGGAGAAATGTCCTCTGGTCTGATGAAACAAGAATAGAACTGTTTGGCCATAATGACCATCGTTATGTTTGGAGGAAAAAGGGGGAGGCTTGCAAGCCGAAGAACACCATCCCAATCGTGAAACACGGGGGTGGCAGCATTATGTTGTGGGGGTGCTTTGCTACAGAAGGGACTGGTGCACTTCACAAAATAGATGGCATCATGAGGCAGGAAAATGATGTGGATATATTGATGCAACATCTCAAGACATCAGTCAGGAAGTTAAAGCTTGGTTGCAAATGGGTCTTCCAAATGGACAATGACCCCAAGCATACTTCCAAAGTTGTGGCAAAATGGCTTAAGGACAACAAAGTCAAGGTATTGGAGTGGCCATCACAAAGCCCTGATCTCAATCCTATAGAAAATTTGTGGGCAGAACTGAAAAAGCATGTGCAAGCAAGGAGGTCTGCAAAAATGACTCAGTTACACCAGCTCTGTCAGGAGGAATGGGCCAAAATTCACCAAACTTATTGTGGGAAGCTTGTGGAAGGCTACCTGAAACATTTGACCCAAGTTAAACAATTTAAAGGCAATGCTACCAAATACTAATTTAGTGTATGTAAACTTCTGACCCACTTGTAATGTGAAGAAATAAAAGCTGAAATAAATCACTCTACTATTATTCTGACATTTCACATTCTTAAAATAAAGTGGTGATACTAACTGACCTAAGACAGGGAATTTTTACTAGGATTAAATGTCAGGAATTGTGAAAAACTGAGTTTAAATGTATTTGGCTAAGGTGTATGTAAACTTTCGACTTCAACTGTATATGGTCTACTTTATCAATTCATATTGGGTTTAGGAAGTACAGTCCACAACATATGCTGTAACCAGCTGTAAACCTCTTGATCAAGAAGTGTACTTATTGTGTATGACTGAGTTAGAATCCTTGTCTCCTGCACAAGACTGTGTAAGCCCGTTGAGTGAAAGTGGGGCTGCGTGATAGTATTTTCATGTATGAATTTTCACTATACCGTCTAAAATGATACGTTGATACAGTACTACATAAACTAGTTCTACAAATTGGACGACTTTGCTTTCAGTTCGGTCCTAGTTTGGTTGAGTACAAAACAATCAGAATGGAGAAAGCCCATTAAAACGACATAGAATTCATTTGTTGGCATCCTAGTGTCACTCCCATCATAGAACATATTTCAACTTTTATTATTCCTAAAAATATAACACAGTCAAATTAATTCCACCATACAGTCAAAAATGAGAATTGTTGGCCATATCCAGGATTAAGCCTCCAAGGTATTACCTAGGGAAGCTAACACAAGTCTTCAAGTCTCAGGCAAGGTTATTCAGAATCTGATTCACTGAACCACCTGTTCCTCGCAGAGACCCACAGCACCAATGTGACTAACTGGTTTCAAACCTGGGTCTTCTGCGTATCAAAATACTTTGTTAGCTCCCCAAGCAGACAAATTGTTGTGGCACACAGGAGACCCAGGTTTGACCCATTGACATATGGTTTGAATCTAGTCACTCACGTAAGCAAAGCCAGTCTAAAAGTATACTATAGCAAATATATAGAACCAGTCAAAAATGTGGACACACGTACTCATTTCAGG